>NW_003209678.1:21948-67861 GCF_000006405.1 Perkinsus marinus ATCC 50983
CGTTTATTAGGACTAGTGAAAGCCATAGTTCGATCGTCCACTTCCACGTATCGTTGAGGAGGGTGGTCACTTCTCGGGAACACCATTACACGGTGGAAATCAATCAATTGTCAACCACCGGAGGCTAATAGGCTCAACAACCAAATGCTGTAGACGATGTCACTACATTACGTTTACTCGACTCAACTCAAAACCTATTGCCGGGTATTACGGGCTCGAGGCCTATCACTTAACTAAGGTGATCTTCCTGGCCCTACCTTAGCCTACCCCTAGCGTAGAATTAGAAGAACTATAAAGAAAAGTACAGCTGAAAGGATGTAAGGCTGACCGCGATTACCAACGATGGAACTCAACTCCGACGGGAATCAGCAGAAATTGAATCTTGCTATCTCGCGTGGGCTTGTCAAAACGTTACTTCGTGCGCCACCAGTGAGAAAGATCTTGAAGTTTGAATTGCAGCTCCAGCACACTTCCGAAGAGTGTGTACATAGAGGCCATATGCATCACCTGAGGGATGAAAAACTAACCTCTCAACAAAGTGGGAGGGTACTGTAGGATTTCACTGCTGCCTCGTTAGCCATATTTCACACCTCGGGTGATACAGGCTAACTTTACCATCCTAGTGTCCGTTTATCGATGCCACTACCAGTGAACATGGCTACTTCCAGGCTTTCTTGTTTGACCAGATTGCGGCCAGGTGATTCGGGAAAGCTGCATCTCCCTGAAACCCTTTCCGTTTCAGGATATCGCACTCCGACATTTCTTGTTCATAGACTCAATTTCGCAAGTCAGACGCCCCGTTTATGGAGTGGGGGCGACTTCAAATACAGAAAGGATGATGAGGTTGAGTAATACACTGGTGCGAGGTAGCATGTCGAGCAGTAGGCGGCGGTTCAGATACACTGAACAACATGTCAAGAGATGGAAGTCTTGGATGGGCGACGAGTATGCGAAGTATAAGTAATAATATGAGATTATGCTTCATAACTGTCCTTACTTTGACCTATCAGGAACGATGAACTGATCGCTTGGCGCAGACCCTTCGATGAGTTGTCTAAAGGAGGGCTTATTAATGTAAACAACTTTATGAAAATAGTCAAGAATAAGGTAATCGATCAATGAAGCCCACTAAAAGCTGCCTTCATGTGTGGAAAACAGGTCGGAAGCACGGTGCCTCCCAAGTCCCTCCATACCTACGCTATGAAGCTTTGGCGAGAGTAGGTCTCTAGTCCTCGTTGTTATAATCATGCCTTCTAGGTGGGATGAGGATCAGTCTAATTTCATCGACTTCGCTGAGTTCATCCACCACATGAAGTGAGTGTCCACAATCTCGCTAAGGGTAATTCTTACCCAGGATCTTCGACATGCATCTGTTGAAGAGTGCTCTACGTGAAGAGTCGAAAGCAGCCGACACGTTTGAGACTTATAAGAACCCCAACAGTGGAAAGCTGGATGAAGACGGATTGTTCGAGATTATGGTGGCCAACAACTTCCTCGTTACCACTACCACCGATGCTGAGGTACTGCCTCTCTACCCTCGGGAGGTCGCTGTAAGTTGCTCCGCAGAACATACTGGCTCAAGTAGGAGACGGCAAATCTTTATCGAAAGAAGAATTCCTTCGATGGATCAATGAAGATTGATTCTCAGTGGCATGAGTGCAGGAAGCATTTTTCAATATCAAATGCAGGATTACCCTACCTTTGACGTCATCATTAGGATCGCATGTACCACCCCTATTCTTAGTGTAGTGGAAGTCTTTGGTGCTCCCCATTGCAGAATATGAGACTTTTGATGTCACCATGTTGCTTCTGAGTGATTCAATCCTAGGGAGTATGGGTATCACAGCTCGCTCATTGAACCATATGTCGTATCAGCTGACTGGTCGCTCTACCGCCAGCGTTGCGTTACTCACTGGAGCTCTCACCGCAATAGCCCTGGTAAGATATATTCCTAATATCGACTCTCACGTCCTGTATCCTTCATAGGGAGCTCTAGCCATGCGGCGTCGGTCTCGGGCAATACACACATCGTTGGTCAGAAAGCTTACAGTGGACGGACCAGCTCTCATCTCACGTGTGTTGGATTGCTTTAGCCTAGCACTGTTTGATGAGCTCTGGGGACCATCTGTTGAGTGCTGGCTCGCTATGAAAGAAATTGAAGTAGACAATGCGCCTGAGGGGATGCAGAGCATTCCACTTGTCTTCAGGTGCGTAATATCCCTAAGGGGAGTACTAAAGACAATGAGCCTACTCTATCAGTTGCCGCGAGGTAGAATCCTGTCGGAGTATAAACACAGACCGTTAGGATCATCACAGATTCCCTTCTATTTGCCAGAGACTGCATGCAAGGCAGAGCGAAGTATTAGCGGACTTTCATGTTACCGAGAGATCGCTGCAACAGGCTGAGCAATGGTGGAATCAGAAAGCTTTGGTGAGTTGATTGAAAAGACTTCAGACGGTGGTCGAACTATTCAATGCCAGGCTGCTGATGACACGGATTCTCCAGCTGTTCTTGGGAAGTTTAAAGCGATCACACACATGCTCGAAGTTGAACCTGATAGATTGGTCGAAGCCCCTGAAAGCTTGTTGGACCAGGTTGTTTCCGTACTGGCTCGGCTACTCCTCAGCGGGGTGTTGCTCAGGCTCGAGCCGAATATCCAACAGATGCTTCGATGAGGGATGCTATCCGAAAGTACCGAGAAGATCTCCCAAGCTTGAAGGGTTTTGACATCGACAGTCCTCCTACACTCGAAGACTTTAGAATTCTGTTCGAGAGGAAGCAGCAACCCTTGCCCATAACGGTGAGTATATCGTGTACAGCTGTTCGATACTGCCAATCCCGCCAGTTACGCGCGAGGATATCAGAGTTAGTGAATATGGGGAATAAGACCGTTGAGGAGGAGCTCAAAGAGCTCTTCACTCCCCGTAGCGCCTCTTCCAGTTCTCTTAAGCGGCCGTTACAATAATCACTCACGTAACGTGGGAAGAGTATTCATGTAGCTAGAGTAACTCCAGTTTCCGTTTTATAGTATCAGTTTCAGCATAGCTTGTCTAAGTGTTGTGCATCGGGAAGGGATGAAGGTTGTGGTCTGGAGGCATCAAATGCAATAAGACACGGGTAAAAGCTCCATTTATCCCATCATTCATTGTTCAAATGGGGATGATGCTGCCAATACGCGAGGTGGGAATTTTTTGGTATGGATCAAACTCGGTCATATATTAAACCTTGGTAGTAGTCACAATAACATGAGTGGGGCTGATCCTCTAGTTTTATCCTCGCCTCGAGAACCTTGATCTGCTACTATACTAGTGAAACAGTTCATCAGGGGTACTGGGACTGGCCGACATTACTAACGAGTTCAGGGATTGAGCATCGAGCCACGACCTCAGACTGGACTGTGCATTCACCCAATCGGGGCATGTATTCTCTACGTTAACTCGGCAAATTTCACTGAACAATTCCACAGTATGCGAGGTTGATTAGGACTAAACCAGAAGCCTTAGATAAAAGGGGAGGTCGATGCCCGTGACGGTAGTAGAATTCCTCCTAGGGACTCCCGACGACTACTTCTGCTGCCCTCCATCCTTCAGTGATAACAACGCAAGTCCGAGACATATAATGTGGTGCAGAAACGTCTGGCACTTCAGTTCTCTTGCTCTTGTCATTGGTGCGGTACTCATACCCCTGCACAGTTATATTGACAGGCACACCATCAGCTTTATGTACTGTAACCATTCCCTTGCATCGTTCAAGTATTTCTCGACTTGCAGTAGGTCCTCGTAGACATGTCAGGAATGCCATTCCGGGAGGTTTATGAGTGTCGGAGGCCCCGCGCGGAGGAGCCGGCCAAAGTATCACTTCTCGAGGATCCACTGCTAGGGCTTGTTGCAGTGCCTGCATATCACCTTTGAGCCGATCAAGCCTTCTAATAACCAATATAGAGTCCCGAGGAGACACTGCTTCGACTAACCGGCTGAGGTCTCGAAGATTCAGTTGCGGGTTTGCAGGAACACGACTCGCAGCTACCGCTCGCTGTAGGTGTTGGCGGAACACTCGATCAGTCGACAAGAGCTTCTCCAATGTCTGAGGTGTCACACAAGACGTAATAATAGGATTACTTAGGACCTGACAAGAGCGAGTGCAGCCTCCTGAGAAATCCGCGCTCTACCTTAACCAACATGTCAACACAGCTCTTCCTATATGTTTCGTTATCACATGCGTGCAAGAAGTCAACGGCTCGACTAATGCATTCATCGGCTGCTGACGACGAATGTGTGGCCATTAGGTCATACACACAAAACCTATGAGTCTGTCATATCCCTTATACCGAGGACCATACGCAACGCATAAGCCCCTGAGGAGTGGATACTTTCGGTTTAACGTCGAGGTAGTAGTTTAGTAACAAGGATGACAAGAGTACAGTGAGGACGTGGTCGGGTATGGCTAAGAAAGTTATACAGCAAAGTATGTGGGGAACTTCGAGACGCAGACCCGACTTCAACAATTCTACAGGGGTAGCCATAACGATACAGATTAACCCACATATCTTGATTCAACAGGGATGGCCAAACTAAGTCTTGAACAGCTCCTCGAGCGCTGACATGTTAACACGGTTGCTCAGGGATCGGGCTTTCTTCGATAGGGCCATCTGAGTTGCCTCCAACGCCGAATCCGCTGGGCCCATGGCTGAAAAGCGGAGCAAACTTCCAGATCCATCTCTACGGTGTCGTTACCAGTTGAGGGAACCGGGCGTTTCCTTGGTTTGTAGGTACCATTACGTTTAGCCTCATCCTCGGCTCTCTTCTTCGCCTTCCGTTGTTCATCACGTATTGCCCATTCCATGAGATAGGGCTTATTCCACTGATGCCAGATGGCAGACTTAGCCTCTGATTCCTCTGGCGTTAGAAGGTAACTACCACCGTGATGAATACGTATAGGCAGACATGATGCTGAAGCCAATCACTAGTACCCTTCAATCTCAGAATCACTAACATCTGATATGGATTCCTCATCATCATCCAGTGGCCGCTTATTCTGTTTGGCATCCTCTTCCAGTAAGCTAGTAGGGTCGGCGTCATCGCTAGCTGCGGTTGTCCTTCCGGCTACTGTATCCAACTTCGCTATGAGTTCACCATCACTCTCGACACCCGAAGTTGCTGTTGATCGCAGGGCATTGTATAGCTCATCCACTAAAATAGACGAGACACCACTCATTTTCTCACACGGACATACTGGTTATTAGTCGACATAGTGTACGAGACGGCTGATCCACCGGTATACCGAAACACTACAGCATTTCCAAGTCTAATCAATTTTCTACCGACAAATTTAACTTTTTACCCATCTGGTTAATATTTCACCCATGGCTTTAATAAGATACCAATAAAATAAATAGTATACCCGGTTTATTTGAAGGTCTAATTTAACCAAGAACATGCGCGATAACCACCCACACGTGGTGAAGGTCGATGACAACTCGAGGAGTCGCGTCGCTGCTCCGGCAGTTATATTGATGTTGCACTTGCCTCGCTCGCCGCCTATCTCCAATGGCTCGCTGGGAGAAGAGTCAATGATGAGTATCACCAAAAAATCAACCTGTTCAACTGCTTTTATGCTTTTCCTGTGTAATTCTACCGTATGATGTCTCCCTTCTTCAACACAATAGAGTCTCAGTGCATTCCGTGCTATCTTAAAAGTGGTCCTGGTCCACTGGACCACTGGTCTATTGTTAACTCTGCACGCGCGCATTATCAATGGGAGCGCCTTGGTTGAATAAAACTCCCAAACTTTCAAATAAACCGGGTATAGTATTAATTTTACTGGTTTTTTCCAATTAAAGCCATGGGTAAAGTGTTAACTAAAAAGGTAAAATACTAACCAAATGGGTAGAAAATTAAATTTATCGGTAAAAACTAATTTGACCTGGAAATGCTGTAGATTGCAAGTATGATGTCCCAGTGAATAACACTATGCCCTAATGGCCTCCCCTCACTACATTCTGGTAAATCTCCCTCACTCGCACCCGCCGTAGGATCAGTACTGCTACTACTGCTGCTCGGCTTGGCCTGACTGGATTCAGCATCATGATGGGTAATGTCAGTAAGCTGGGGATGCTCGACTTCCCGCTCTCCATTCTCGAGGCTCTTCTGCGTTCCAAGAGGTTTTACTGGGATGATCTGAAGACGCCATCATTCGGTGATTGCTCATCGACACGCGAGTTGAGATTGTGTAAAATACTCACGATCTTGGATTCATCCTTCAGCGGTAGACCTAACAGTTTCATCTTCTCCTCCTTGATCCTATTACGCATCTGAACAGGTAGTATCAGATGTCTACTCCACGATCAATATCACCCCCCATCTATTACCAGACTTGGTGGTAAACTGGTAGTAGCCCGAGCTTCTTCCGGTAACGCCATCTGGAGCTGACCATGCGCTCCGGCTTCCTGCACTGAGTCTCCACCTGGTAGGGATCCATCGGCTGGATCTGGAGCGTTCTCCAGCGACTTGAACTGTTCTGTCGTGAGTGCAGCAGTCGGGGTGTGTTTGAGCTCGTAGCTGTGAAAGCAAAAACAATTTTCCTCGTAATAGTAGTATAGCCTAGTTAGCACAGCCGTCTTTTGAGCGTGACCGCTCCTATTCGAACAACTCCAGCAACTGAGTTAGCAGTAACATTCTCAACGCCATGGTAGCGAGCGGCGATCAGTAATGCTGCACCGCAGAGGCCTGTGGGGCGGCGACCAGTACCTATACACCGGAGGATTACTCCCTTCCAGCGACTGACCGTATCCCTTCATACATATCCAATCACGGCTCATGAGCTGTATAAGTCGGATTGCCGTATGTACTACTTGATTCTGTTTATCACCGAGCCCCAAATGACTTGAAAAGCGCTCCATAAACATGGATGGGTCGATGACCTGCCGTCACGATGGTGTGGATATTTAGGTTCATCCGGAACATTCCCTTACTGGAATATCCAACACCTTGTCAAGACTTAAGAGCCGTACAAGCTTCATGTACCTAGCATGAGCTGTTTAGTCATTGACAATACTCATCACCCAGCATCACATCTGTCCAATCTCCCTAACACTGACATGGAGGACATCACTAAAGTCGATGAGAAGATACGGTGTCCGATCACGACGGCATACTATGTATCTGACAAGTGAAAGGATCTGATGATAAGCCTCTATATTTCCTTACAAACATGCAGCAGCAACCACCGAGGTCTTCCGACCCGCAGTGAAGTTCCGCTGGGCCGCCAAGGAGAAGAGTCGCTTGGCTTCATCCATCGTACTTGTAGGTAACTCAAGCCGGTTGCCAATCCATTCGATCTAAACATGGGCAGGGCTAATCTGGAAAGCTGATCATACGACCAACAAGAACAACCCACTCTGGTAGAGCCTCTTTGGAGTGTCAATAACCTCGAGTTCTCACTCGAGTATCTAACAAGGTAATGATAATAACTACTACAAGTACCCCAGCTGACGTGATCACCCTCCTCTGCGGCCTCCACCACCCAGCCATGGGACCGATTGCCCATTGACGCCCGTTCGATCACCACTTTGGGTAAAGCTCAACTCGCAGACTACTCTATTCTCTTCGAGGACTTCACCACACCCTAGGCATACTGTCTGTCCTGTCCGTGAGTCCATCCTGAATTAGTTCAAACATTGGGGAGGGTATGGTATGCATTACTCGGAATCCAGTGATCCACAGTGAGGACATCCTGCTGTTGTTGTTGCCATTACTCAAATCGACGTTGACAACGTAGCTGTGAACAAATAAGTATTGGAAACTCCCAACAGGCGTACGCAATGGAATATAGGCCGCCATTACTCTCCCTAGTTCACCATACCGCGCCCATTCAACGCTCCGCCTCGCGATTGATGATTGTTTCACATTTTCATCGGGCGGTTTCTATCACGTGCGGCGCAAGATACTCTGCAAGTATTCAATCTCTGCCAAATCACAAACCCTGACTTTTCATGTGCCTTCAGCAAGTTTTAGTGCTGGTTTTTCGTGCTTTCAAGTAGCAAGAATGACCATATATCCTGCTTGTACCATCACAGTTCATTTTACCTGTCATTCATTGATTCATGTTAAACCTCACGAAAGTTCTTGTTACTTTCATCTACTCTACCGCACTCACAAGTTCATTCATCACATCTCCTAGGAATGTATCAGCTATGCTCGAGCTCGAGGAAAGTTTCGACTACCTCATCAAGGACAGCGGTAAGTAGACGATCTTTTGCTACCGAACGTTTGGTCATTGTCAGGTATCAAGTATACACTGGAGGAACTCACACAACACCGTGAAGAGTTCATTGCTGCATACCGCGCGGCATCCAAGGCGGCCGCTGGCAAGCCGATTATTGCTTCGGGCCCGAGTGGTGGTTTATCGGGATTATTCTCGATGTCTCGTCCAATGTTAATGGACAGTTTGGCGGATGCATTGAATCAAGGGCAGAAGACTTGGGTTGCTTCATCCAAGCAGGAGAGGTTCAAAGGTATGCTATGATGTGGCCCTTGTTGTTGTGTTGTTGTGTCGGTGTAGGTGCCTCCGTGTTTGATGTCAAAGCTCTTTGCGGAACAATTCTGAATGGGCCTTCGAAGTTGCCTAAGAAGCCTGCCAGTGAATCAACGGTTTTGAGTAACCTGCCCGATAGATTCGACGCTCGAGAACACTTCAAAAACTGTGCCACTGTCATCGGTCATGTCAGGTTAGACCACACAGTCCTGCCACATGCTTTCTACTCTGTTACGTTAGGGATCAGTCCACCTGTGGTAGCTGCTGGGCTTTTGCGACGTCTGAAGCATTCAGCGATCGTCTGTGCATCCGCTCGGGTGGACAGTTTGACCTGGTACCACTTTCTGCTGGCCACACTGCGGCATGTTGCTCAGAAGAAGAAGGTTGCTTGTAGGACGCTTGTCATGGATGATCATGTTCACCCTTTGCGTCCTCAGTTCATTTGGTTGCGATGGCGGTCAACCTGATAGCGCATGGCGGTGGTTCAGTGAGCATGGCGTAGTCTCAGGTAGGGTCCAGTGTGTCGGATAGTCTCAGCGATGATCACAGGTGGCGATTATCGAGCCGATTTGCAGACGTTTGCACCAGAGCTGGATTCTGGATGCTGGCCATATAACTTCCCGGAGTGCTCCCACCATGTCGACACGAAAGGCATGGAGCCGTGCAAGGGGAACAGCCCTTCACCAGTTTGCTCCACTACGTGCCGCAATCATCATTTTAAACCATCGTTCGAGAGGTAAGTCAGCCATCTCTGTGGGTATGTCATGAATTTTTTCAAGCGATCGTCATTTCACCGAAGATGAAGGTTACAGCCTCGATGAAGTCGACGAGATAAAGAGGGAAATCATCGACAATGGGCCGGTGATCGTTCCTATCTCGACTAGCTTTTTATATATGATACTTTAGGTTGCAGCCGCATTCACTGTCTACGAGGATTTCCCATACTACAAGTCTGGCGTCTACAAGCATGTTAACGGCTCTGAGTTGGGTGGTCATGCTGTTAAAATAATTGGATGGGGCATTGACCAAAGTAGACCGCCGCTCTGTGAATGTGTTTGGTGATGTCGGTATGTGTCAGATGAACAGTATTGGTTGGTTATGAACTCCTGGAACGTCAACTGGGGTGATCAGGGAATATTCAAGATCGCCATTGGTGAATGCGGAATCGATTCTGAGGTCACTGCCGGTATCCCCAAGTACGAGAAAACCAGCGGAGTGGAACAATCTGAAATCATGCTATAATAAATTTCGCACCATCCAATCTACAACTCTTTGCCGTCGTAATACCATGAATCTCAGTCAATTTCTTTAAGAAGTTTGCCGACTCGCGTTAAACTCCACTCTTTGTGGGAAATACTTCGTTAGTATATTCCGCTCAGTACGTAATGCATACTATGTATAGTAGAGTGTGAGCTTCGCAAGAAGCTTTCGATTTTTAACGCACTTACACTATGACATACCTCCGGTGGAGTGAAAGCCAGGAGGTTTTTACGGGCAAAATATGATGTATTGAACATCGAGATACGAATTACAATATTTGTGCGATGTGGCTGTTTCATTTCGCAAGCATTGACCTGATACGCAAACCCCCACGTTGGAGTATGTAGTACAAATAATGCACTTCATCGAAATTAGCAGTAAATGACACAGGATAAGACTCAGGTTTTACATCGTACGATGTATTCCACACTACATTTGCATGGAATTTGATCTATATGATTCAGGTGGCCACGAATGAGCACAGTTTCGTGGACATAGGCGCGCGACGGTTGTGTGTTTCTTGAGGTTGTGACCCACAGCCGCAGTGTAGACTTCGCGGTCGGTTTCTGTATTCCACGTGTCAACACAACACCGAAGTTTTAGAAAAACACAACTTGATCAGAGCAATTAGTAATAATCACGGCCCTTCCCGCCTGAGGAGTCGATTACATGGAAATGCATCACAAACCAAACAGGAACCGGGCGTAACATAACACTACCTTTTCCAAAACCTTTCCCGAAGCCTTTTCCTTTTCCCTTCCCCTTACCCCAACCTCCTTTACCCCTATTGTCGTTATCTGACAACGTGTCAGTATTCGCGAATACTAACAGTATAAAACTGACATACATCCGTTGCCATGTGAACTGCGTGCGTTAGGCGTGAGTACAACACCTCCGGGTTGGAAGTTCCCTTTACCTGACCCTGAAAGCCGCCGAGTACTGCACGGATCCTGTGCGGGGAGCCACAGATACTTACCATTGCTGTGGCTATCGTCTCCTTTGCCCTTCCCTTTAGACCCCTTGCCGTGTCCTGATCAAGACAAAGTTGCCTTTATGTCCCTCCGCGTGTGTGATACCTTTTCCTTTCCCTTTTCCTTTGCCTTTCCGAGCACCCCCCTTCTCGTACTTGCGTATAAGGTCGAGATTGGCTTGCCGAATGCTCGCATCAAAAGCCGACTTTGAATAACAGTCCAGACTACCTGCCATCCACCACCTCGCACTACTGATGGTGTCGCTCTTGAAGATAATCACCTCCCCTATTAGGAACTTTCCCCACACTGGCTCGCTTAACAATCATCGGCATCTCGGGTCTATCAGCTTTTCTAGAGGCTATCTTATGGAGAGTCGCCTGAGAGTAGATGATAGCAGTCATGGCATACAATGCCCTACTCACTTTGGTATAACCAATACCTTCATACGGGTATATCCGATCGATCGACGCCCAACGGAATGATAACCCAGAGCAGGTAGTGAGAATTCTCAATCTGAAGTCATGAATCCTGATCAGGTAGTGGTACTTTCCCAGGTCACCTCTCTTCACTAGGCAGAGCTCTGAACTTCTTTGATTGCGTCATCGCATTCACACTAATGGCGAAGCGTCGGAGCATATCGTCTATTCTGACAGCGTATTCCGAATATAGGGCATCACGCAAATCAAGAGTAGCTGGGGCTAGATGGTCATGACGGCTGATGGTGCCGACATCCATGGACTCAGTAAAGGATGATGCCGACTTCGATCCATCGGGTAAACGCAAAGATCGAACCTGGATGAGAAGCGCTCCTCGCATATCGGCAAGATGGCCACCTCGCATGTCGAATGCTCCATACCCTAGTGTACTACCACTCCTGGGGGGCCAAGCTCGCCGGTCCTCTTTGCTCTGCCCTCGATGAGTCTATGACATTGTACCAAGCAAAGGAGTTCTCGCAGTATGCCTGAAATTGTAGACACTCATTGCCTCGTATAGTAGTAGCAACACTACCTAGCCGACGGCTTAGAGCCAATCCACCACTGCCTGCTGTGAGTGAGGCGATAACGCTCGAGCCAACTTCATCTTTGATGGACTCGACAACACAGTGCCATGCTTCATCGGATATCAAATGCAGGACCTCGAACGGGACAACGAGAGAAGAGGTTGGTCTGACAGAGAATTCTCGAAGATGAGCCGGTGAAAGACAGACTCACTTCCCACACACCATCTCATAAGTCTTCTTAAGAAGGTCAAGGACTTCCTCACATATTACAGCATCTGTTGAATCCATAGTTCATATGAAAATGAAGGAAATTCACAACCTATGAGGACCCAAATCCAAGAACAGTTCCGCATCCTGTAACGCAAAAACTGACAGAGTCGTAGAAGATCGGACGATACCTGTCGTTGATTATGTAGAGGGGATTAAATAGAAGCGAATAGCACCATACTACCATACGTTCTACCATCACAGGTAGAATATGAACTATTCAGATTGATCTAAGCAGCATCATCAAGACCCCTTCTCGTTGGCGGAGTTGCGTATCAGCGAACATCGCGACAATCATACAACAGACAACGCAAGTAGTGTAGTAGTGAACGGGGTTTCACAATCATAATACAAATTCCAGGGATGGTCGATCATTAATAATAAAAAAGATTGAAAATATGAGGTTCATATTTGAAGTCTTGTCCATGTTGAAGTCACCCAAGACGTAATAATCTTTATCACACTCCGAGAGATGATGGGTGACGCTCCCCCACACGAGCATACGGTGTCTATTTCCCATGCTGAAAGTTCGAAGCGAATATACTTATCACACTAGTCTGGGTGACACTACCACCTTCTTCTTTGATCCTGGAGGAGCTGGTACTCTCGGGGCGGGTCGGCTCTTGCTAGACGCTGGTATCGACAATTCAACACCGGTAGATATTGGATCTGCTAACTTGGCAAGTCGGACCTGGTGATGACGATCATGAGCAGATAGAAAGGACATGGGATGACCATCACGATCGAGTACTACCAGCTTGTCTATATTAGCACGACACTTCGGGCAGCATGCTCCACCAACGGCCTCGTTGCTTGCTATATGGAGGGCGCAAGGCTCACATAGACCACCATGACAACATGGTAATGAGATCTAGGACAAATCGATGCACCATGATAGTGGTTAAGGAGAACCTACAATGTCCCCAGGGTTATCCAAACAGACAGCGCACGGTGGTATCGTGTTATCATCAGGACCGCTAGGCTGAGGGAATGCCCTGCTATTGTCAGGAAATGCAAAGACCGTTGAGCTGTGCCTTAGTAGTCGTATCTGATACAGCTATTCAACTATTCATCACCCTTATACAAACAAAACAAAAGTACTTCATTATTCGGAGTCGGTTCTACTGTACTCAATCTTCGCTCACCATTGCCATACCTATGGATTCTATTCACTGACCGACAAGTACCACATACAAATACATTAGCATTATACCTGCGAAGGAATGTGTGTTGCTCGAGTAGTAAGGCATATTTCTGCACTACCCAACAGAGTTGGGCTGCTTGCAAACATTACAAGCTGTTGTGTCACCAACGACTGGCTGATCCACAACGAGAGCCGAGTTGATACTCTTCTTACGTTTGAAACTCCCACACGGGGATCCGCATGAAAGCTTACTCCCCATGGAATACCACCAACTAATGAATAACAAGATAACGATTAGAGATGTGGCGAGATACTGTAATGCTGTCTATGATAGTACCCATCTAGTTACTATATTCTATCCCCTTTTCCGTCAATGTGGTTGCACGCATGAGTGCACGCGAACCCAAATTGGCGTCATCAGATTTCATTGGCGACTTATTGGTATCCGAACACCACTAGGCTATCTAGTATGCTTCCTTGATATGGGCGAGAGTTGAGTGAAGGAGTATAGGGTAATGACGGCATGCTGTGATCAGATATCGTGGCGAGCAGCATCAACAACCAGACTATACATCGTACAGTCTCGTACATTGGCCTAGTATAGACTCAATCGATAATGGCACGGCTACGGCGAGAAACATCACTTTATACTATGCCACAGGTGAATCCAATATTGAGATCATCCTCGCGGCACAGTATTCCAATGAATACCTATAACAGGTTGTCCTTGTTACGCATGAGCGGGGGAGGCATCCCCCACTTGAAGGAACTAACACAACCCCTGAGCGGCCATTACACAACAACAGTTATCATGAACCATAATATATCCACACAAGGTATCCTCTCAACAATTATTTAAGATTATCATTTGAAAAACGCCATCTTGAAATAGATCATTTGATAGAGATTATGTGAATGACATGACGGAGGATCCTCGAGAAGATCTACTCGGTTTGAAGGCTAACACCTCTGCGGACGTGCCCAGCTGTTTCGCGATGGATCTCGCAGACTCTGTCAAAAGTCTTATACGTCTCGATCAGAGCTTGTCCCACAGCCAAGCAGAGGGTATTAAGTTTGTTGATGATTTCCCTACTCTTCAGACCGTTCTTACCCAATTTCTTCAGGGTTCCTTCATCAAACAATTCAACCCTTGGATTTTTTTTTCTGAATTGTTTAATATTCTTTGATGAAGCGAGGACAGCTTTGTCGAATTCCTCCTTCTCCTGCTCCAACTTTTGTTCATTAAGACCCCTCACTGGATCAGTGGTGAAGGTCTTCACCAAAGGGTCGCGTCCGCCATCAATCTTCCTAACAGTCCCGTCACGATAACTGAGAACTGCAGCAGCAGCTGACAACTATCACCAATGACCAACTATCGCACGTATTATTACAACATGCTTCGAAATTTTGGGGTACCGCGAACCGAAGGACAAATGAGCTCAGTAGTTCTTGCTGGGGAGTTCATGCCAATATTAATAGTCACCAGTCGGGTTTCTTGTCCCATACCATGTCCAAATAGGCACTCAGCTGTGTTATCAACTACATCAACATAGCCTCTGTAGTAAGGTGGGAAGGGCTGAGTACAACACCAAGCATCGATGTTAACCACACTGAATTGCATCTAGTCTATATCCTCTAGCTATCCCATAACTTAGCATCAAGGGCCTACCCCAACAGCCTCATCCTGATATTCAGGGCCCATCAACCTGCCGTTCGAGGTAGCGAATAGGACTGCTAGAGTCAATACTCTCGAAGTGCTGGTCATGACCTTAAATGGCTGTAAGATACACTGGCAAGATCCACTCAATGACCAGTAACAAATCTTTATCAGGTGTTCAGTAAACTAATTGTGAACCTGAGGATACCTCTACTTGTAAAATGAGGTTATTGGATTCACTGAACATCCCCCCAACTTCAACTCCATAGAATTCAATCACCGTCGCATCTATCTGGAATCACACCCGCATTATGTTCACGGAATGTTCACAATCCACAAGGAAACTCATGAGACGCTCAAAAAGTCATTATAACACCGTCTCGCTGCGGCGAGCGACGGACGGATGCGGGTATCACTCAATGCTCATTTTCCCCTTAACAACGAAACTAGCGGTCATGAACATTTCGCGTGTCACTCATCACGCAAGAGTCATGGGATCGCACTTATTCACATTTCAACTGTCTATGTAGCAGGATGATCGAAGTTAACGCAGAAATCATCCACAATACGCCTATTATATTGATACATTGTAGAACAACCTTACGTATGTCACAACTGATTGAGTATTACTTCAATCAATTTTAGTGATATCCGACATCATTAGCATTAGAGTAAACGGTCGTAGTCGGCATGACTAGCATCTGACTTCACACCTATTTTATCAGGATTTAGGTGCTTACTAAATTTCATGTTTGAGGAGGCGTCGGAGGCCGAATCCATTCTCGCGCCCTCACTAGACGAATATTGGCAGTCCAACAGACTTTCGATCTGTCCAGTAAGGTAGACTACTCAGTGTGGAGAGGTATGGACTTTGGCTCGGATCACGTTTACTGCCAGCCTATGTATCTCAATGTATGGATGTACACGTACATCACAGTGAGGCTTCTGATGAAGCATCAATCCTAGTACTCATTCTCAAGGAGCTTTTGACACTTAGCGCAACAAAATGATTACTCTCCACAACCACTGAAAAAACTACGATCACTTCAGGAGAAAATGACGATGCGCCACATACCAACTAGCAAATTCACACGTACAGAGTTATATACTCAATGAAAAGCACCACATAATGAGGTCAATCTCAGTGATGGCCAGTTTCTTCAGCAGGATCTAGCCTGTAAAGATGAGGCTCGGCTTTCCTGGCCAAATGCCATTGCTGGTCAACGAAGAACTGCTCACTCTTCAGCTGAGCGGCTGGAGCAGGAAGCTACAAGCAACGAGAATCTCATTAAACCACGTAGACCTTTGCTACCCCAGTAGTCACTCCACGCATATGACCAAGCGTTATCGCCATATGAATGATATCTGGACGTCGATACCTGCACTAATACAATTCTCGCTGCTGCATTGTGATGATGGAAACTACATTCTCGGCGATGCACCCAGCTCTTGTTGAACTATGTTCTCTAGAGCCGAATCAGCTTGACCCTTCGGCCAGTTGGGTGGCTTTCCCACGTATGTACCAGCAGTGGCCATCATCTTCTCTTCATTGACCTGGAAACTCCACTCTAACTCTGACCATGTCTGGCACTCACTGTGTTGCAGTCTCCAATGGCGAAAATGTTGTGGTGTCCAGTAACCTGACATCATCATGATGTCACATGGAGGGGGGCAACTCTCACATGGAGGAAATCATCGACTATAACTCGCCCACGTTGATCAAAAGTATCCTCAGGTAGACCAGCCTTATCACGTAGCCAACTGGTGTTAGGTTCGGACCTAACGTCCAAATCAGGCAATACATTAGCTTCATATCATATCCACTTACCCTGTACACCAGAATATCAGCTCGGGTTTTGCAGAGCTGCCATCAGAGAAGTGGACAACTCCGAGGTCTACAAGGCGAGAATAAGATGAAATGAACTCTAAGATTGGTGTAATACTCTTGATGAAAGGTTTGTCCTTGAACTGCTCCCTATTAATATCTTTCGTGGTCACTCCAGACCGTATATAGATCTACTAAATACATTAGCAACGGAGCGTTTACTATCACAGCGCCTACACCAAGCTCCTTCAACTCTGACTCGACTTGGGAAATAAATTCCGAAGGCAAAAACCTGTCGGGATGAATGACTACCATAGTGCATGATACTGCTACCCTTCATGGCCTTTGAGTGCTCCAGGCTGGAGAATTCGGTTCCCCTTGGTGATGATACTGAGCCTCTTGCTAGGATACTTCTGCTTGATTTCCCCAGCTATCTCAATAGCCACAGGGCCACCACCAATAAACATCTGCATGGTCCTGATAGTACGCTTTACAACCACAACAACCTTACGATGTCTCGAGCTTCCTCAATGGCTTTAGCGCTCTCCTCGTAGAAATCGAGAATCTGCTTCGTCATAGTGTATGCTGAAGAGCAGTACTATCAGCTCACATAAGAAACCTAGGTGTAGACCTACTGACAGGAGGATCAGCAGGACTAGTGTTGACAGCCCCAGTAGCAATAATCAGATAATCATAGGGAACAGTTTGGCCTCCTTCCACCAGTACCGAACTATTCATCACGTCGAGTCCGACTGCCTGGTGGGACTTTAACCACAACAGTTTTCCAATGCTATTCTCACCGGTTTGAAGATCTGGTGTACGTTTGACTTGAACAGAGTGTTCTGCGGGATAACCATGTGCTTACCCCACTCTGGCCGGACACAGGCACGGACCCCACCAATCTGAGAAAGGCTGAGGCTGAGGCCATAACGTAGTAGTCTGCAATCCCACCTTATGCACCAAACCAGCATAGCGCGCCTCGATTTGGGTAACTCCTGTGAAAAGGTCTTGTGCCAAGATAGTAGCGCCCTGTCCAGCGTAACCTCCACCTGGGAGTTCGCCATTGCACTATTAACCCGAGGGACGATCCCTACCAACAACGACCAGCTTCTTGTTCGACTGGAAGTTACGAGGGACCATGCTGAACATGCTCCCCATGCCGACTCAAAGTGAGAAAAATAAAGCTGGGGGGAGGCATCAGGCCCAACGAGGATACAACGACAAATGAAACACTATGTATCAGGCGAAACGAAGCATTCGTGAGACATGAGAAAAGTCGATCAACACAACGTCATACCGAACCTGCGGAATCTCTATAGAGCGATTGTTAACCCTCCTCGGTGTTGCATTGTATTCGCGCCACGTCCACTTGTGATATTCACAAGAAAAACTCGATCTTGATGCATATCTAGGGGAGTTTAGAACTACCCGATTTCGGTATTTTTCCCAATACGGTGTGTACACTAACACACACATCGAACGACCATCTTGTCTATCTTGCCGTTATCGTTAAGCTCAGCTCGGGTACCCAATCCTACCTACCACCTGCTTCCCATGGTTCTCCAATGAATACACCACATAGCAGTAATGATTTCATGCAACAACATCGTATCATCTTCGCCTCTCGCACGATGGAGATTCAGACTAGCCTTCCCACTCCTAGGCTGTCTCCCCGGATGCTGTTCCTCAGGCAATGTTGCCAGAACCGTCGAGCGACGCCTCGATCATGAAAGGAGGAGACGTTACACTCTTGCCCTCAATATCTTCGCCTTCAATAGCTACAGACTAGAATAGACTATCTCCTCATGGGAGCCCTTCAGAGCCTCCCCAACATCAATAGCCTCACAAATGCGAGAGTGGAATACTCCAACCTCAGCAGAAGCATATTCATTTAGAGAGGGTTTCGTCATTATATCCTCCTCGTACCACTCAACCGTCTTCTTATGAGATGCTGGTGACTCCAAACGATACATCAACCACAACACCAAGCATCCTAACAGAAGGCAATACAGGCACCAACAACGCCTCCCTCGCTATGCGGTCAGCGTTCATGCTTCAAGTCATAAGCCAAATCGCTGAGAATAATCACTGATACTACTATCACAATGAGTTGCTATGATGCTAAGGACCACAGCGTAAGCTACTGTCTACCTGCACGGAGGTCTCACGATCAAAGGCGTGGTGCTCTATTTGCTGCTCGAAGAGCTACAAACGAGAGGCGAAGAACTCGACCTGCCTCGCCTGAAGCACATCGTTATGCGAGCAAGCCGAGCCTCTGGGTCCACCTTTTGGTAGGAAACTGCACATTCTCGACCGTAACTCAGACGTAACTCAAATGAATACTTCGGCGGCCGCTTCTGAGGATCCTCCCTATGCGAATCTCAGAATGCCGAAAACAATCGACAATATACAACATGCCGACATCTCAAGAGATGGTCACCCTTTGAAGGTTCTAGCCAACTTGTTGGCCATATCATTTTCCTTCTCATCAGTGAAGGCTTGGTTCATGTAGCCCGAGACCCCGGAACATGTCAGCTCTGGACATGCTTGAGCTAATTGAGCAAGTTATACAAGTATAAACCTTACGAGTCTAGTAGAACAACCATTCAGACAAACGATAAAGCACTTGATAGTTGTTTCACGTGTCGAAAAGCAAACCCTACTCTGTTACTGAGGGCTCTTTAGGTGCATGGAATATCTCCTGTGGAGTAGGAGCTGCCTCTAGCTGATCCGAGGATGCACTTTCTACCCTCGATAGATCTTCAACTTGATCTACGGGCGTGTTAGGTGGTGTTTCATCACCCCCATAATGGAGGTCATTCCATTGGTTTTGGTAGATCTTATAAGCACCATAGCCAGCGGCAGCTACTAAACATACCGCACTAGTAACCTTAATCGGAAGACTTGACTCATCTTATCACGATGCATATGATCAAGGAAGAAGAACCAAATAATGGAAGGGTCACCAAGACTCCTGCGACTAGAAACTGACGAGATATGAGAATAATAGGCCTGTCCCTATAATAGTCCCTTTCTTATTACAGTTCACCTTGAGTTGAGGAGCTCCTTAACGTAGTGGAGTTGAGCACTTCTCGAGTTTACTCTCTAAGTTGCTTCTCAAGTATCAGACCCAAACAATCATATCTTACGCTTTTCGTCCCAGCTCGAGCAGTCAGCGCGCGCCTCAAACTATGATTCTTCTTCAGAGTATTTTAACATCGATTAGGTTGTTGTTGATAATGTCAGCACCAGTATCAGTTGACCCAGTAGGGGTTAGCTCTCCTGATGAGGCCGACTTCCACGACTGTGACAGTGTAGATGATGCTAAACGAGTGGGGGAAGAGGCCGCCGTCGAAGGGATGTCTGATACTAGTTCACCATCGTGGGAGGGTGAAGGCCAGAAAACACATGATGGGGAGGACCAATCGTCGGATGACACTGGGGCGGAGCAAGCACGAGGGAGAGGTGACAATGAGAAGGACGCTGACGTTGGTGCAAGCTCAGACAAGGAGGGACCGGCTTCAACAGACACGCCTTCTGAGGGGCGAGTTGTTGTAGGAGTATCCGTTGAAGGTGTCGGGAGAATAGAAAATGGGGGGACGACCGGGAATGGGCATGATGAGGGAGAAGGCTCGAACCACTTGCCGAGCCCGGTGAGCGCGGTACCAGTGATGCCTCCTCCTAGCGAATCGTCTGCCAACGAGAGTGGTACTACCGAGCCGACTGGGGGGATCTAATCCTGCTGTTAGGGCTACCCTCATTGGGAGAGGATCCAGTAGAGGTGGAGAAGAAGATAAAGAAGCAGATGACATGGGGGGAGAGTTGGCGGTCCTTGACTCTGGCCCCCAGGGCTGCAGGTGTCATGATGAAGGTCATACCACGCCCATGGCTAATTATAAACTCTATCGCGTTAGCTTGAATATTCAGAACTGAAAACTCTAAGTAAAAATCTCTAATCTCTGTGGCAAGTCGATTTTGCGTAGAATTGTTCCCGTGAAAAGACTATGGCATAACACTACTGCCACGAGTCTGAAGGTGAATACTCAGAAGTTGGCAAATGGGCGGTATGGGAGCTGCACATGTGGTTGAATAATCAGGTTCCCATTCGTCGAATGTTTCGTAAACCGAAGAGGAGAACGTGGAACACCCAAATGGAAACGTGCTAAGGGAGGTGCTTGAGGCCTAGTCCAACACCGAATCGATTCAGGTATATCAGTGTGATGAGATCAGCTGGTAAGAACGCACCTCGGCACGACTTGCGAGCGGTCCGAGCCATCGCTAATACGACCATACCCAACGTCCTCCTCCCTAGTGGTGTGGTAGGGCGATGCACTTGTGATTATTCACTACTACTTTCCCCTTAGTTTCGATGCAAGCAGTACATAGCTTTCCAAGAACGTGATTCGGACAATCGACTACACCAACCTGTTAAGATAGGTATGCACTCCTACAACAGCGGCTCATATGCATACTGTCCTCATAGATTGGATTTGGCCGAAACGTGTCACACCAGAACGGGATCAGAGTAGTCATGTCCTCAAGGACTGCCCCACTAAGGAGGAGCTACAACGAAATACGGTCATTTTGTAGTATAGGAAATCCCCGTATTCTTATACCCAGACTGTGGTCATTGAATAGATACGTCCATGGTGGTGGCTTCTGTTTATGTAGTACTGGCACACATCGCCACCTCCTGTACACCCTCGCCTTGAAGACTGAGAACTGCATCTTGTGAGAATGACATGTGTCGAGCTTATGAGCAGTCTTTATGCAGGTGCTGTGTTAACTATCGACAACCGCCCGAGAGTACGCTCATAGAATCGACCTCGGATGTAGAGTGCATGTGAGCAGTGCTGGCTTACGAACGACATCTGCTATTCTTATCATCACAGGTATCGTTATTTGATATCGAACATGGGCGTTTCGCCTGAGCGCATCGCCATAGCTGGCGACTCAGCCGGTGGCGATATGGTCGTACTTGCACTAGTCCAACTCAGGGATAAACGGGTGAGATCCTGAGAGTTTGGCAAAATTGATCAGGAAGCCTAGCGTCATGTTTCAGATTCCTCTCCCAGGGTGTGCCTGTCTGCTATCTCCTTGGGTAGATTTGACTGATAAAGTTGACTACTTCGAACAGACTCCCCAGCAAACTCCCAGGGTAATATATAAACACTGTACATCGATCGTATAGGATCATACCTAATTCAACTATGACGAATTCCTCAGAAACTTCCTGGATCAGAGAGCGTAACTAGCAGAGGTCGACGGAAGTCTAGTGGTGGACGACGACGACGTTCGAGCAATGACGGTGTATCTTCATACACCTGCGTTGATTACATCCCAGCAGACCTGGTGAGGACTCGTTGTGTGTATTTCATCGTGGGGGACTCATTTCCAGGTGGTTGAATTCGCGCAACTTGCAATTGGTGACATCTCTGCAGACGATCCACGCATCTCGGCCATGTATGCTGATCTCAGGGGTTTGCCTCACATGCTGGTGATGTTGGTTACCATAAGCACATATCCCTCTATGTTGGTATTGTAACAGATACATGCAGGGCAAGCTGAGCTCCTCCTCCCCCAAATCGAACGCTTTGCAGCTAAGTTTTCAGCTCAGAAGTCGGAGAGCGTCGAACTTCAATACCGCGAGTTTGAGGATATGGTAGTACTCGATAGCAGCATCGATAGTGGATTAGTTACTCAATGTACTGAGAAGAATGTTCCAACATTCCACCGTAGTCGATACGTGAGTAGGACTGGAATTCGTGTTATCGAGAGCACGTCGGTGGCTTGTCCCACAGTGATGGAAGGGAGGGCCCAGACTTGAAGTATGAACTTGAACTGATTGCTATGTCGATTTATCAGGTTCATGTGTTCCAGCTGTTCAGCTTCTGCTGTGGGCCAGATGAGGCTCCCAATCGCTCGTTGTCGGATATTGCCGATTTTGTGAGTGCCTATGGGTAGCAGGTCCGATAATTCATCATGATGTTATAGATACAACGCCACACCCAGGTGTATGTATCACCTGACGAAGCGAATCCACTTTCGTGATGGGAGGCTGTGTTCTTTGAATCATTGGATCAAAGGCCGTTATAGATATCTGTACATTTGATGCAATGCCTGTGCGCCGTTGCCGCCCTTGTAGTGATTCCGAACGGTGTTCCTCTGCTCGTTCCGTGAGCAGCCTCAAAGTCTTTCATAATTTACTTCAATCTCAGCATCATTGTCTATTTACGCCTCCCATGTTGAGTGGTGAATTAATAGTATCGGCCAGGATATCTCTACTCCAGCAGCTCTCTCGACCCATCTCGAGCGATGGTGGTATTTGCCGAATACTATTCGGATTTAGTGAATTCTAATGTTGGATAATATATCAGGCTTTGTACAACAACTACTATATCGAACATACAAGGTGGTCGTGGTTTCTCAATGCGTGCGAATACTAGACAAGCTCAGGCACCATTTTGAAGCATTCAGGGACCTTAATCCAATGGTGCTTCATTGTAAAGAAGATCTACCAGGTCATTTGTTTCCCAGAAACGGAACACCTGGTTTCGCCAACTCACCAACTTTGGAGAGTCCCTGTATCTAGGAAATTTGAACAACTTGGCGATATGCGTGATACGGCCAGGGTTCTACGGGATTTCGCCAAGCTGGTCGGCTCGCCGTGCGGAATTCAGCGCATCCGCTGAAATCTGCACGGAATTGTCCGCCAAGTCCGCTCGCCGGGAAATCGCCAGAAAGTCAGTGAAACTCGCAGGTTTGGCCCAAACCTGGCACTTCGCAATGCGAAGTTCGCACCATGATCACTTCATTCAAGTGGGGAAATGCTGCATTCCCACAAGCACAGCACGGTGAAATATCAACGTAGCATACTCCAAAACAAACGGATAAATACTACCTATCCGTTTGTTTTGGAGTATGCTATGTTGACACTTCACCTATTAGGTAGCCCTGACGCAGGCAGTGGTTCTGTAACCGGCCGCAGGCTTAGACTCTGAGGCTCTGACTGGATCATTAATCGCCGTTACGGACAGACCGAGGTTTGCACCTCGCTTCGCATCGTGATTCGTCAGTGTTCCCGTCTGCGTTTCTTGCTGATATGAGCGCAAAAGTTTTGACAATCCCCTCATTCGAGAAAAAATAAGACTGGCATACATGATGGGGACGATAGAACAGAGTCAGAAGTGGTGATGGTAACGAATAAATGCAGACATTAAAGAATCAATCAAGAAATTTCCAACGACAGCTCTAATTTTTCCTTCAAACTTCAAATTTCCTTCCGTACTTCCGCGTGCCACCCTAGAAGTACTTCAAGTATTCTCCGTCCGTGGACAGGCTGACGCAGTTCTGTTTCGTAAAACCCTTGGGAACTCCGACCTCCTCCATTGTCTGGAGCAACAATTGTGTTCAATCGGCAGCAGATTTATCGACTGCGGGGGGTGCCCCAATCAATTACGCAGTTATCTTGCCATCGATCAATGCACTTACAGAGACCGCCTGCGAAGTTCGCCTTCCTAGGGTGACTTTGTCGGTAGCCGTCCCGATCGGGCATGGCCTGCTTCCAAAATACAAGCATGACTCGGTGAAGATGTAGTTGAGCCGTGCCAGAAGCTCATCCCTGACTCAGGAGCCCCATCCCTAACTCCACTGCTCTCAGGGATCCTGAGAGCAGTGGCATAGGAAGAGAGGAACAGTTCCTCGAAAGTTACTTTCGAGAGTGATTGAGATCACCAACAGGAGCACCAGACAGAGCGAGAGCCATCAGATTCCTTTCGAATCTACGGAAGGCTTCCGTCGGAAGCTATCTCCCTCGTAAAATGCCATGTACTTGTATTTCTCGCACGTAGTGCAAACCACTTGGATCGGGCAGAATCTGGCAGATTCTGGCAGTGCCCTAATCCCTCATGATAAGAGTCGTATCAGCTCGTAGCGATGGCGCCGCGAGGTTCACGCCGTGGAATTGACGGTTTCACCTTCAGCACGCGTGCAGAGCGATCGGCTACTAAGCTGAGTGGTGCAATCGCACATGAGATTTGCCAGTTAAGGTCTAACCTTAATGAGGATCCCTCTGAAACTCCTGTTGTTATGATAACTATATTTGCATTTATGTAGTGGGATCAAAGGCTAAGCTTGAGAATTGTCTCTCGAAACGTGCAAGGTTTTCACGGCTGATCGTTATTGGGACGGCCTTAACCGATGATACATCTGTCCCCAGAGTCCAGAACAAATTTTCCTCACATCTCGTGTGCTCCTCAGCTACATATGTAGCTAGCTTCGTGCATATTTCCCCACACTGGAATGCAACGCTTCGACCGCATTGTTCGTTCGGTGACGCTCACCAGCGAGCGCAACCCAATACATAGGCGACCAAGTCGATGTCGGAAGAATGAAGACATCCCGTGGGGAAGACGTGAATGAAGACATAACTCGTAAATCTCCCGTCCCAGTAGATCTGATCTCCCTTCTGCCGCTGGGCGGAGGAATTAAGTCGTAATATCGAAAGGATGTAATCGGGTGTAAACTGAAGGGATCGAAAACCCTCCGCCAATGACGGACCGCCATCTCTAAACACATTTCGTAATCCGTGTAGCTATCAGCTGCACCATTTTTCACTACAGCAGGAAAGAGTCTACCCAATTCTGAATAATCGTACGACTCTCATTCTATACCACCCAAAAAAGCCTTCAGCAAGCACGAAAGGCTGTATCCCGGGTGGCCAACGAGCAGTACAACATGATCGATCAACACCCATACGCGTGTCTTTATGCCAAATACGATGTCCCTAGTCCGCATCTTGTTGATCCTGGCAGGATCATCCTGCTCACGAAAGCCGCACAAATAAACAGTGAAGGCCGATTCCCGTATTCGTCCAACTCCCGCTTGAAAGTGGAATCCCTTAACGTAGCTCTATCACCATGGCGCAATATCCAATAGTCTGGATGATACTGCGAAATACCACCGGCCTATGAGGAAATGCCAGAAAACCGTTTTCACTCGCGCACGCCATTCTTATCGATTTCCTATCAGAGGATGGTTGAATCAGCAAAGGGAAAACTTGCGCGGACTTTGTTAGGAATCCTACGATGCCGGTTTGGTATTCCGGTATGTAACAGCGGTTCGATCGGAAATGGCTGTTTGGACCCAATGGTTGTGGTTTACACGGAAGAACACATATTCCTTACACGATAACTCTTCTTACAAAACCTCCACAACATTCAAAGTTTATCGAGTCCTTCCAGGCTGGGAGAGGTAAAGATCCTAGCGGGTAGTTGAAGTGTAACATCGGACAAAAAGGGAAATGGAGTAGTCATGTGGACGGCTCGGACGATCGGTCACTAGGGGATGGCACACTGTAGTTTCCGCGGGGTATTCTCTAAGATGGTATTGATTTGCAAGGCACAGTGTAATTCGACTATTGACATGCAGATATCTATTCAGATGATATGCGGCATCTGGGTGACAATAAGGATATTGTGACCACTAGACGACGCCATGGTGTTGAAGTTCTAGGCCCTTCAAACCGCGTCTCGTTGCTGCTCTGTGAGTTACCATCGAACCCTCTCCAAGCAACATCGGGGGTCTATAGGAGAAGGCTTGTGAGAAAGGGATGGTCATCATCGACTATATGCCCGGTAAGATTCTCGTGAGCCCTTGCAGTTGTCTGGAGCCGTCCGTGTTGATCTCTCTGGCTGCCTTCGTCGGTAGTAGTGGTTCAAGCTAAGAGTATGGTGATGATCATGGAGTTTTATCTTCACGGTGGAGTTTCAAGTGAACTTGTGGTAGTATTCGTCCGAGAGTGGTCGATGAGATCGACGAGGAGTACGAGTAATTGTGGCTGGCTAGGAAGGTAGAATGTGGTACTTGTCTTTTCACAGTAGATCGTTGTTCCCAAAGCAGGATATTATATATCCTCACTGTTGGGTAATAAGCCGCTATCAGGATCAGAAGGCATATGAACACATGTCCAGGAGGTGTAGGAAATGTAGGGGATGTAATAAGGTAGAACAGTGTAGTAAATCTATCAATATTAGAACTGGTATAAGTATATATTATGGAGTTGATCACAGGAATATGGTATTATTTAGGAAATATCAATTTATAAAAATCTCAATATGATGTTTGTATTATTCTATTATATCCCTCATTATAAGGAATGTTGCAGAGCTATCGAGCATGGTGGAGGAGGACCTTGTACATATACTCGTGCTTGACAATCATGGAAGTTGATTTCCCAGGGTCGCTCATGATTTCACAGGAGTGGGGCACATGCTGCACGCATGCACACGCCGATGCAAGGTTCATATTCGGTTACCATTTCCTGTTTCTTGAGTTCTCACTTTGTGCGAGCCATTCTTATGTAGTCACTTTTTTCTGTATCCTCTGGAGATGTTCCGTAACCCTTATGACACCGACTGCATCACTTGGTCACCCCAAGGTCGTATATTCCAAATCGAGTATGCTATGGAAGCGGTGAAGCAGGGAACTGCTGTAGTAGCTCTCAGAGGAAAGAAACACGCGGTGAGGCTTCTAAGCTACTTATTGTTTGCAATGGGGGAAAACGTGGTCAACTACATGTGTTGATGACAGTAGAAAATTCTCAGGAAATTCTCGTTGATTTTTGCACAGTTCTATAGAGGAAACTCCTGAGCTCAGCTGAGGAATCCAAACATAAATTCCGAGTCTGACTGTTTCTTTTGCAGATTTTGTGTGCCTTCCGAAGGAGACAGTCTGATCTCGCCTCCTACCAGCAGAAAATATTCCGCATCGACGACCATATCGGTGTTGCTATATCTGGCCTCACTGCTGATGCCCGTAGGTATCAATCGTGGTTATGCTGGTCAGGTCGTGTTCACAGGTGTAATTTGCTCCTTCATGCGTGATGAGTGCTTATCCCACAAGTTCACTTACGACACGCCGATGAGCGTCGGAAGGTTGGTCAACAAGATCGGTGTTGGTGAGTATATGAGATTAATGACTACGCTCTCATACCAATATTATTCATATTCAGAATCACAGGAGAAGACCCAGGTGGCGAGTAAGCGCCCCTACGGTGTTGGCCTTCTGGTTGCGGGTTACGATGAGAACGGTCCCCACATTTATGAGACATGCCCTAGTGGGAACATCTTCGAGTAGCGCGATGATAATATGTTAAGCTTTCTGAAGAGTGTGGTCAGGTATTACGCGATGGCCATTGGTGGTCGCTCCCAGTCTGCCAGAACTTATCTGGAGAATAACTATGAAGGTTTCGAGAATATCGAGGATCAGAAGGAGCTCCTTATGCATGGTCTCAAGGCTCTAGCCAAGACACTCCAGGATGATGCTAAGTGCGTATCTCTATATTGTTGATACTCAAATTGTCATTGTGATAGGCTGACAACCGAGAATTGTAGCATCGCCATTGTGGGGGAGGACTTACCTTTCAAGGAGCTGAACACCGAGGAATTGCAGAGTCTCATCAGCAATCTAGATCAGACCCAGGTGAGTCATTCGTGTTGCTCATTCGGGCCGTCTCAGCGTTTTAATTTGTTAGGCCGAAACGAGTGGTGCAGCTCCTATGGACACATCTGAGTGAAAAGTGATGACCAGTAAATACCGGTAGCTATTGATTGTTACCACTGATTGTTGATGAACCATAAGTTTCAAAACATCGCCACAGTGTGGCCACTGTTGAGTTTTTGCTAGTAATGTCGTATACTACTACGTGTATAAAACTATCGAGCCTACCTCGATTTAAGGACTGTATAGTAAGAATCCCGTTTGGATCACTTGTTAGCAGCATTCGAGACCCAAAACATTTCTTAGACAATTTCGTGTGATAGGGTTAGAGTAGAATCACCTTCATCTCTGATAGTTCCGCATGGATATGGTTAGGTGAACAGAAGCCATATTACACGCCTGCGAAGATATGCGCGAGAATTCTAAAGTAAACGAAAAGTTAGGCTTGCAGTGTGCGAATAGCCTAAACAGAAGTGAAGGACAACCCTGTATTCGATCATACGTCAAAAAGAAATGTATCGATATTTCGCACATTTCGTGTTAAAGCTTAGAAGTTCCACTTGGTGTTAAACCTCAGGTTTCTGGAGTTTGCACACAAAATATTTACACTAAATGGTGCGATGGATAACCAAGTCGTCAAAAAGTCACCAAAAGACGAAGCGTTCTTTCACGAGAAGTTCAGACTATACTAATCCTAGCTGACTCGTGTTGCATCGCAACAATTGAAGCAAAAGAGCAATGCTTTATTGACTAGGAAACACAACTCTAGTAAGGCTGCACTGGATACATAAATTTAGCCAGATATTGGTGGAATTTACTTCACAACGAGGTAGTAATAAGATGATGATTTAGATAATTCTCAGCCTAGCAGAGATTATCATAAACAATGATATCTGTAACGATGCTAGATAGTTTAGTTCAGCAGGTGGTACGAGAAGAATACTAACACACCCAGACTCCCTGGGTATGATGAGCATTCGATAAACCAATGAATCCTATTGATAAACAACCTAATTTATCGTCTCTCAAGACCGTTCTTCTCGGGTTGCAAGAAGTTGTTAATGACATCATTAACCACGACATCCAAGTTGGCCGCAGCCTTCTCCTCGGATTCCCTATCGGACATCTCACAGTAGTACTTCAGCTTGGGCTCGGTACCAGAACCACGAAGAGTAACAACGGCATTGTTATCGAAGTAGAGAGTGATCATTTGCTGGTCAGGAGTAGTAGGGAGAACACTCTTCTTGTCATCCATTCTTGAATCATATCCAAGAGTGACATCACGAATACCAGCGATAGTAGATGAACCCAAAGTCTTAGCGTAAGCACCGTTGTTACGGAAATCGTCAAAGATCTGCTTCATAACCTTAGGGTCGTAGCACAAGAAGTAACCATTATTGTTGGCGAAATAACCAACAGTTTGACGGAGTTCTTCAAGACGCTCGTAGAGAGTAATACCCTTCTCACGACGCCAGTAGTTGGCCATTTCAGCCCACACAGAGGCAGCAGTGACACCATCCTTATCGGGTACAGCCATGGTGAGAGCGTAACCGATAGCCTCCTCGTAAGCAAGGCAATGGACTAGCTCAGGGTTCTCCTCGATCATCTTGAGGGAAGTGTTAGCAAGCCACTTGAAACCGGTCAAAGTATCGGTATAACGGCAACCATAGTGCTTAGCGACAGCAGCGAGCATCTTGGAAGACACCGTAGAGTTGAGAACCAAGCACTTCTCGGCCGGGACGCCACTACGAAGTGCCATCAAGATCGAGAAATCTCCGAAGATGGTTCCGAGCTCATCACCACTGAACTGATGCCACTCGCCGTTCTTCTGCTTCTCACAAGCTGTGAACCGATCAGAATCAGGATCATTAGCAATAACATAATCGCAGTTATTCTCCTTGGCGAAAGCTAGACACAGATTGAGCGCACCTTTCTCCTCAGGGTTGGGGAACGGCACAGTAGGGAACTCCGGATCAGGATGAGCCTGGGGCTCGAAGACCTTAACACACTCTTCGGGAATGTTGAATCTCTTCAACAGACCAGTGGTGAAGGGAAGACCGACACCATGCATAGCGGTGTAAGCGAACTTCAAAGTACACTTCTTGTTCTCCTCGGGGAAACGGCAAAGCTCATGATACATCTGGTCGAGGTAAGTCATAAGGACATCATCATAAGGATCGATGATCTTAGACGTGTCCTTGAGGTAACACTCTCCATCAACATCCAGAAGCTCAAGAGCTTCCTTCCAAGGTACGAGATTCTTAGCAATAGAATCAGAAATCTCACTGTCCATAGGAGGGATGATCTGAGCACCGTTAGCAGCATAGACCTTGTAACCGTTATCCATCTTGGGGTTATGAGAAGCAGTAACCTGGGCACCAGCACAGCAGTTGTACTTCTTAACCAAGTAGGGGTTAAATGGAGTGCAAGTAGTAGCCTTGTCGTACAAGTAGACCTTAGCGCCTTGGGAGAGGAATACAGCGGCGGCAACGTGAGCAAAACGTCTGGAGTTGTAACGACCATCAAAGCCGAAGACAACACCACGCTCAGCAAGGGCCTCCTTACCGAACTGACCCTCGAGGTATCTGCAGAGACCCTGAGAGGCCTGCATCACAGTAAGGCAGTTCATACGATCGAAACCAGCACCCATACGAGAACGGAGACCAGCAGTGCCGAAGACCAAACGTTTCTCGGGGTTCAAGTGCTCGGCGATATCCTCCTCAGAGAAGGACGAAGCCTCATCACGAGTGGCCTTATAGAAATCTAAGGAAAGCCAGTATTGGAGAGCCTTGTTGGATGAAGACATGGTTTGATAGAAATAAATATGAGATGAGTGGTGGAGGTAGGTCGGAGGGGTTGAGGAAAGCTAGAGCTGCGCTAAGTAGACAATAACACAATCCACTGAGCAACGGCGCATAATACACAGCCCAGCAGTTCTTGTCCATAGACCCCCGACTGACGTTCCTATTTCGATGCGAGTTCATGGTGGCTATGAACGGGCTCGAGATAGCGACTCACGAGGTGAGACTATAATACGACTTGACATATAATGATGGATGTCACCACTCTAGTAGTTGCTACCAGGTTAGTTAGCAGCTGTAATTGGCCGTATACGTCACATGAGAAGAATATTAAAGGGAATAGAGTGTAACAGTGCTATTCCGTATCCACGATACTTGAGAAAGCAGACGACGGGGAGGATCAAGAATGGGGTCTATTTTTTCGCACAAGACGTAAATTCTTTGATTATATGTAAAGTTGTTCAACTCAAAAAGTCCATCAGCATGGGTATTCCCAAAATGCCTCTCCAGCTAACATAGTGCGGGAACGGGATTTCCTAATCCGTCTCTGCTTAGACAGCGGGGTTGAGACGGCAGGGTTGTATGTGTGAATCGATCACATGGGCGCAGTTGTACGTTTACCAAACACAAGCCATAAATACAACATATTTAGCTGATACCACACTCTGAAGGTGCCACAGCGTCACTAGCTATTCATGCGTCGGCTTGCAACGGGTCGAGCCATCGTATGTTACCGTAGTAAATATTATCGATTACTTGGGCGCGCGCGATAGTCTAGACTCGTTCATGAACATCTGTGACCCGTGCCGTTTGGTTCCTCATTCCAGAAGCTCCAGTGGTTCGTGAATAATGTCTGTATGTGCAACATGCGGTCTCTACTTTATGGACATTTTGTATGAAGGAGTTGAAGTACATGAACCAGGAACAGGGATACTGTACTACTTGGGACGTTGACAACCACTTCTCACATTAGAGTTTCACCACCCTAGTGATATGAAAAACACTAGTAAAAACATATTTTACTCGCCTTTTCCACCTAGTATTCCGCCACTTCACGTAAAACGGGTGAAACTCTATTCAATTGGTGGGAAAAGGTTAATCTTTGTGGTATGTAAAACTTGATTAAATATTGGAAATATTAAATATAATAGTAACTAAATATCTAATCTTGTAAAACTTGGCGAATAATTGGAAATAACTCTCGGTATTCGTAGTTCCATTATGAAGTTGTTGGACACTCGGGAATTCGTCGATGCCGTGTATATTCTGAACAGAAGTAAATTACGAATTTCCAGAAAAAATCTAGATGTACTTGCATTGAAGGTGTTCACACAAGGAATAATCTTCCGAACTGTTATACAGCACTACTCGGTGTGGAATCTGGTAACTCTCGGGTCCTCCATAAAAGGATAACTTTGTCAATTAGTGTCAATTTCTATCTGGGCGCGCAGTACTGACGTTCAGTTCACGACTCGTTGGCTCACTCCTGTATACTGCCAGAGCTGTGAACTAGTGTTGTTATAACATCATCGCTTAGTCCTTGTCCAACTCTTGAGTTAATTATTAACCGCTTTAGGTTTCACTGCAACAACTGCTATTATTCCTGGCAAGAGTCTGAGCAGCGACGCCTATCTGCTAAGAGTGAAGTTGACCCTAATAAACGGTAATACTTATAACCCCTTTGGGTTCGCTGCCTCGAGTGATAGGTTTTGATATGTGTATGCTGTAGTTATGATTGTAAAGGCAGTACTCAGCGGCTTGGTCATGTTTGACGTCTCTTCAGGTCGGTGTGGTATTACGAGCCGTTGATACGCGATGTTCCTATAAGGAATATGGATAGGAAGGGTCACTACGATGAAGTGAAGAACTTTAATTCGCTGTGTTTTAGAGTAATGCAATTACTACCCTTTTCCTGTATCGATCATCTTGATATGTCAGACTATTTTACCATGTACTGACCTACAACTCTATCGTTGTTCAAAGAGTGAGGGTTTGGAAGATTCCGCATCACCGGAGTCTACTAGTCTGCTGAGGGTAGTAGTATGGGGAGGCGTATTCGGGTGGGGTGTATTATGATTATGTTCCCTCGAGATTATACAATATATGGTTGATATCATCTTTAGTGCATTGGTTGGGGAAAGCATCTAGGATACTACAGGGTGACCCAAATGAAAATGTGCTATTGTTTGTAACTTGCAGAATTCATCGAATTTCTCACTGAGAGATAGCTAGTGAGAATGGTTCTGGCAAGCGCTTTCCAAGGGTATCTTGAAATTTCTCATGATGCTCAGTGCCATATTGCGTTGAATCACTAGGAGGAAATCGGCCTGACTTTTCGCACGGGTTTTGGGCAATTTTGCGAAAATAAATTGTGCGTAGCTCGGCAGGGCCTAAGCATATCCGGAGAAGAAAAAAAGCTCGCCAAGGTCTCTCCAATGAGCTATCCCTCACTAGCACATATCAATAGGGCAACCCTGTATATTTTCCGCTCGTATTCGCCTACAATACCACAAAATGCGCGACGCACTACTCTGATCTACTGATGAGCTCGTCCGCTACCTCAAGAGTGAGTGCTTGTCAGGAGTTCGTTACTGCTGGTGGACTCTACTCGGGTGACAAGGCGCCCGTGGTCGATCTGAAACCTCGCTTCGATGTGGATGCTGTTAAAGCAAGTACTGTGAAGGTTCTCACCCTCACAGCTGTCGTACTGGTGTTGTTATCAGGACCATGGGGAGATGGTTACGATCCGGAAACTGGGGATGACATACTGAGTTTCGAGGTAACACTAGGGATAAGGGGAAACACATGGCTAGAACTCAAGTTTTATATTAAACCAGTGCGAGCTACTATTCTCAGGGAGTGTTCCTGTTTAGTTCCTGGGCTCAGTAGAGATGCTCACCCGAGGGAAGAGGAAGGAAGACTGGTCGTTCCGGTTTGGATATTCTGATGGAGTGTAAGGACTACACTAGAGAGAAGATATAATTTTCGGCGGTCTAGGTGTATAGATTGGAATTCCTTGGAGTTTGAAGTACCCGAAGATGTACTCATCACAGATGACGGAGATGAGGAGCTGGGGCTGTGGGCACCACCGGAGGTAGTGCATGAGATCGTCTCGTCATAGTATGCACATGGTCAACTACATGTGTTGGTAAAAATATGGAAAATATGAGGAAAAAATTCGAGAAATTATGAATTTCCATAATGTAGTGAGAAAACTCATGGGCTCAGTCGAGGAAAGCAAACATTTACTCCTACACTGCGAAATGCTGGTGGTTTATAATAGGTTCTCTGTCCGCCCTGGATGAAGAACAGATTTACTTACTACACCTCAGAGCTGTTGTCCTACGATATTGGACGGCCTAGTATTAATGGTCAACCTGATGCTAGCGGTCAGGGTACCCCTCCAGAGGGTAAGATAGGCCCTTTTACGAGAAGGAAGAGATGTAAGTGCGTGTATCAGTGGTTATATCGAACCACTGGAAGATGGTAGCTTCCGTAGTTGCTCCTGATTCCTCGTGTGAATTCAGTACCGTCTTCGTATCGCCCAACATCTGGGTCGATGTTGCTACCTAAGGGGATGGTGACACCGAACAGGAAGGGTAGTATTTCTACGCTTGCGGCGAGCCCTGTGACACCAGGGAGTGTCACCCCTGCTACGGTAAGATGGGATCATTCTTCATACTCTAATTCATCTTGGTGTAGAGTAAAGCAACCCCGAAGGCAGTGACGGCATCTGGTGGGGGCAAGTCTCCGTCTGGCACCCCGAGCCGAACAGAGGCTAGTATGGCCGCTCTGAAGGAGAAGTTAGCAGGATTTCAAGTAAGGCTTTTGGGGTGGTAGATTATTTTCTGATATTGACAACCTTTGATATTATTCAACTCCAGTTTAATATCGGAGGTTTCATAACCCGTTTCACGTGAAGTGGCGAAATACTCTGTGAAAAACGCAATATTCGCGGTGATATGCAGTAGTCGTGAAATATGTTTTTGATGTCACGGCCTGTGAAACTCCATTAATTTTGGGGATCCTAAATATTATTCCGAATAATACTCCTTACTACTTGTGCATTCAGGCTAAGGCGAAAGCGGCCGCGGTGACTGCATCTTCGCCGACACAGGCTGGCCTCGTGAAGGGAAGCACAGAGGGTTTACGGCCGTTGAATACGAGCCCGTGGGCGCCTCCTCACCCTCCTAGCAAGTCAACAACCCCCAATGACCAAGTCTTTAGAACCCCAACTGAATGGCAACATCGGTCCTCCCCGCGTGAGGAGCAGCAGCAGCAGATTCTGGGGAGTAATTCAAAGCGTCCGGTTGGGAGCTCAAGTCGGAATCGACTAATGGACCGGACAGACTCTGATAAACGGCGGAGGACAGAGAGACGCTCTAGAGATTCCCCGAGATCCCGGGAGTCTTCGGTGAAGTCTGATATCAGTGAACCACTTGAAAGGGAGTCCCGGGATGATGTTATGATGGCTGATGATTTGGACATATCTCCAAGAGCACGACTATCAGTTCGGGATAGGAGGAATGAAGGAATGAGGATCGGCGGCCGAAGGAGGGTGGTCGATATCGAGGCGGTTGGGACTATGGCTCGGGCGGCTGCTGCTGAGGCCGCGTATAGCAGTTCGAGGAGTATAGCTGCTACTATGCCCTCTGCATCGCTCGAGAGATCTACAAGGGCTTTTGGTAAAGGGTTGCGGGGTCGGGAAAGGTAGGAAGGGAGGGAGGAGTTAAACGAAATTCGTAGAAATACGTGTGGGGTTGTCGTTCGGAAACGGAACTGGTTTGACAATCTTGAAGTTTCAATTTCAAGATTTTCTCTGTGTTTTTTATCTACAATGTATTTCCTCGATTGTAGTCATCATATTAGAGTTGTGCTTTCAGGTCGGGATCTCCGGCTTCAAGTTACCGACTTCATGCCGCGCGACGACCGAGGACGAGTGGTCCGCGGAATGCCTTTGATACGGGTGGGCCGCGGAACGCCTTGGATGCAGCCGCAGCAGCTCCGATACGAGAGCAGCAGCAGCATCATCATCATCGCCACCGGGAAGGGGAGCAGGGAGGGAATAGGTCCATGCTGGGGGTGGAGAAATTGTCACCACCGAGCAGTAGTAGCGATACTCCGATGCCATCGTTCCCGCCCCCTCCACCGGGCATTATACCGAGGGCAGCTAAAGCTAGTCATAGGACGATACATCGACCGAAGTCGTTTCCGCCTCCTCCTCCTGGTCTCCCCGCACGCCACGAGAATAGAGGGCGACCAGGGGGGCGTATGGGAGGTGGCGGGGGTGGCCCTAGGAGTATGTTTGGCGCAGCGATGCAATCTGTACTCCGGCAGAGTGGCGGTGGCGGTGAACGGCGTTGATGATGATGAGGATAGGAGTAGTACCATAAGTAGCGTAGAGTTTACGTCGTAGGACCTCGTCGCCGTCGAGGTATAGTATACTTTGCTTAAAAACGTTAAAGTCTAGATGACAAGTAAGATTTGGGAAGTAGTGAGTCTTGTGTTAAGCAGTTGCCACTCTATGGATGGGGTTCTCAGTATTTCATTGGCTCACTAGAAATGAGCACAGATGAGGAGTGGCTGCAGATTACGACACTACCATATCTGGTCACTTCGATAGGCCCTGTGGCGAGCTGGTCGGTAGATGACTATGTAGCGGTCGCTACTGAGAAGGTGGTCTATGTATTGGATGCCACGGTAGTAACAATGAGGGGGTATCTTATGCAAAATTGTACGCTCAAAAGTATGTGTTGAAGACTTATAGAAATCAGAAATATAGTTTTAGACTGTTAGTGTAGTCTTGTAGTAATAACAGGTTACTGAGGCAGGCGTACAAGAGACGGCGTTGTGTCTCCGAAGACGTACAGTTTACAATTCCCTTGCTGTGGGGCTATATTCGATTCCATGCTTTTTTGGAGGATGTGCATATCGTATTTATTCAGCGTGTAAATAATCATTCTCCCCCTTGTGTAGGCTTTCTTAGAAGGGACGACTCGATCAGCACTAGCGGCTGCAGGAGTGACTGGTCCGGTACGACTCTTGAAAGGACAAATAACTCCTTCAAGGCAGATTACTGGTGGGGAATTTCAAGCTAAGAGATTAAAATTGGAAAATGGGGTAATACTTCCGTGAGGATATGTCGCATAATGGAGTTTCACAATCCGTTTTACGTGAAGTGGCGAAATACTGTGTGAAAACGCAGTGATATGCAGTAGTCGTGAAACATGTGTTTTTCATATCACTAGGGTGAAACTCCAAAGATTATATGGCGCGGACCGCGCTGATAGTAGCTTGAATGATAGTGTGTATACTCACTGGAAATTTTTTTGGAGAATTTCTTGAAGACTTGTACCCGAATTCGTCATCAGAGTGATTGTTCTTGTAGGAGGAGGAGTTCCATGCTGCAAAGTTGTTGTCTCGTCGAAGAGGCTCCGACAAGGAAGTTAAGTTGAAGGCTATGGCGTTGCTGGAAGGAGGCATTAAGGCGGCGACCAATAGATCTAGGGACCATCCTGAGCCGGTTAAGAGGGTATCTACAGCAGCAGGAGGACGGAGCAAGAGGACGAAGAAAACGGATAAGAAGTCAACGAATAGTAGGAAGAAGTCTGCGTCTACGAAGAGGAATGCCAAGCAGCCGAAAAGCAAAGTAATCTCGGGCGACCGGGGGACTCTTGTCTGATCGTCATTAATGGAGTTTCATCCGTTTTACGCGAAGTGGCGTAAAAGCACGGTATGAAGTGAAGTGAAATCACTTCGGGGATCACACAGCAAGAGTCATGCAATATCACGTGAAACGTCATATGTGGTTTACGCGTGCGTAACTGTATCGATGTATTTTTCGCGAAGTGAAATGTGGAATGTTTTCTTTCATATCAGGGGTTATATAAACACCAGTATTGCTCCTCCTGTGTCGACGCGTTTATCTCTTATATGAATTCAATAGTGTGTAGTGGTCTAAGGATATTACTCATCGTCATGTGTGTGTTTACATGTAGGCCAAGAAGAGACGTAGTATTGTGAGGAGTGATTCGGAGTCTGAGGAGGAGGATGATGATGATTCTGATTTCCACATGGAATCAGAACCTGAATCGTCGTCCTCTGATGATGATGATGCCAGTGAACTGGTACCAGAAAACTCGGAAGGTAGTGCTGCGATTCATAGAGTGATCTGTATAGCTTTCTCGTGAGGTGGGGGAACATGCTCTGAAAATTGCTATCGTGATGGTGTCGATCGGATGTCTACTACAGTGCATGGGAGTCTGCGTTTGATTGATGAGAATCGATCTGAAACTATATCGCATAAACAATGTAAACATTGCTATGCACATGTGATGTGATAAAGGTAACCTTTCGAGACTATGATAGCGACAAGTTGTTCACTATCATTGATCCCGGAATAGAAAACGCACAATCTTCACATTTGGCACTAAGCACTGTATGTACATCTTTGGTAATTCAATTCAGTGACAATCGTCCATATGTGATTTGTTGTTGTTGGTTTATTCAGCCGATGATCTGAGTCCCTCTCGTCCCCAGCAGAGAGGCTCTACTGTGAGCAACAGTAGTGCCCCTGGTATACCCTTGGGGGCCTCCAATCTACTCGGTCAGTGTGGAGGACCTGCTGGGGTTCAGGACTTGTGGGTTGGCGATGTTCAACGTGTTGCGGGCGAGAATTCGGTAAGGGTATTTGACAGCAGTGTGAGGGGAGAAATGTGCACATGTGTTGGCCACAATATGAAAATTCTGAGGAAATTTTGGGGATTTCTTGTTAATTTCTGCACACTTCTACCCGAAAACTTCTATAGTGAGTGAGAAAATTCCCGAGTTCCCCTGATGAAAGCGAACATATATATTCCTCCAACACTCCTCGACCGTATCGCGACCCTTGAGGGCCTCTCTCTTAGTCCACCCAAGCGGATATCCTCACCCTATTACAACAGCATTACTCTGTGATGAGTACCAGCCCCAAGTCGGTACACTGGTCACCTGGCTATGCATGTGGTCAGGGTAAGGGCCCCAGGCAAAAGGGCTTTGGTGGAAGCAGTCGAGTCAGGTTGTATACTGGCCCTAGTGCCTCGCTTCGCCTTCGTAGTCCAGTTGTTTGTCCTCTCCGAGCATTCTACTGCAGCAAATGGTATGCTATGGTTTGATCTCATGTGAATTCAAGAAGGAGTGGTAATCAGGTCCGGATTGTCCAGCATTGGCAGACCTGAACCCATCTGAGGCATGGGCAGCCCCACCTTCGAAAACACCACCACTGATAACTATAGAACCGGACGGGCAATGTGGTCAGCCTATCGAACTAGGTAGGGGAGGCGTATTCTCTTGCATGAGTTGCTCTTATCACTGGATCACTCCATGACGTTTAATGGAGTTTCACCTTAGTGATATGAAAAATATATTTCACGACTACTGCATATCACCGCGAATATCGCGTCTTTCACAAAGTATTACGCCACTTCACACATGTTGTCGGATGTTAGGTCCTCGGCACTTCCCCTCACCGCCGTATATCCATCGTTTTCCCAATCCCCATCGCCAGTTCCCGTACAGATGCTGTTGTAACGTGGGCTCCTAGGAAGATAGGGCCAACCAGTAGGAACTTCACCTCGCGCTCTTGGGAAGTAGTCTAGTATGAACAGGTTCGGCTTTTATAGTTTGTCATGGCACTCTGGCGCTGTTCTGGGATATTGCTCCTGAGGCATCAAGGTTGGTGATCCTCTTGGAATATATGTTTGCTCAGGAGTTCTCTCACTGGTTATAGGAGTTCGAGTAGAAGTTTTCGGAAATTATTGAGGATTTTTCGGAATTTCCTCGAAAAAAATCATTTTGTAGTTGACCATTTGCATATTTTCTCACACGGAAAAATGAGGACATTTTCTTGTTTCAGATTCCGACCATTCCTCGCTCTCGATCTGCCGAGTTTGATAACTAGTGTGAGTTGTCAGCCGCTACACCGATCTGTCCCCTTGCCGACCGAAATGGTGTTGGCTAAAGCAGAAGCGCTACAACTGGATGGCGCGCCTCCCCTGCAGGAAATGGTGAGGGAGCAGTAGGTCCTCTTTAATGATCGCCTTGTAGGTGGATCTGGTGGCGTGTCCAACAGTGGAGGTAGAAGCGCTCGCCCTGGTCATAGGGATGCAGTCTGGTGCTGTTATGGCTGCTTCGGTGTTCCTGGTGGAACTCCCACATGGGATAGTGGTAGGAGTTAGACCTGAGGTTTTGCTCTTATTGCTTCATCTCAGCCACTTAATGTTCCGAGGTTTGTGAAGATATGCAATCTACCGTCATTCGTTGAGAGTGTTGGCTGTGAAGTGTTATTGGACCCGACTGCTATCGGAGACCCAAGACAGTTGGTGCATATTTGTGCCGCATCTACAGCGACATATGAGGCTAAGGTCGTTACGTGGACAGAAGAGAGTGCAGATCTGCAAGGGTAGGCTCTCCTAGAGTTTCGCACGCTTTACGTGAAGTGGCGTAATACTCTGTGAAAAACGCGATATTTGCACTATGCAATAGTTGTGAAATATATATATTTCACTAGCGTTTTTCTCTTATCGCGGGTGAATGAGCGTAATGCCTTTCATAATCATTTGTTAGTTTTTTGTCACTCTACAGCTTGCTCTCGTAGTATCTCGAAACACCATCTACTTATGACCTACATTGTTTTTATGTGTCTCGAATTTTGCACTGTTTCGCATCACCTACATAAACCGTTCGTAATCAGTCCCTCTGAATGCCTATCGGTTCCACCAGTGAATACCGAGGCTGACGACGACCTTTCTTCTCCGATCACATCAATTGCCCCTCTGAAGGGACAGGGGTACTTCATAGTATCGAAGTCTGCTGGGACGCGCATCGCGGTAAGACTGTATATAGGTCGTGATCCTGTGGGTGCCGTTGAATAACTCTTCCCTTCGCCGCGCTCATGCAATTGATGGAGAGCCTTTCTTATTTTGAGCAGAGTGGCCATTGCTACACGAACGTTTATTATACCTCGCGAGTGCATAGTTGCCATGCATATCGTGCAGGTATCAGCGCTTCCGGATCGTCTACGGGAGATAAACCTGGTGGGGTTCGACCCTGCTGCTAGATTGCAAGGGGAAGTGTTATCGCCGAATGGAACCGAGATCGTAGGACCTCGTGTATCGCTGTGTGGGTGCGACTAGTGTAATTTGCATCAGATTGCCATTTGCTGTGGGGGTACGGTGAATAAGCAGCAGTCTAGAGTCATGCTACGAAGAGCTAGGAGGGTGATGGTGGACATCGAGACGGCTTTGCTGACTGGTCCCCCGACTGTGCAGCCTGGCATCTCCTCAGATGAGCAGGCTAATCAGCTGTTGAGTAAGAATCGTTTTGTTGATGATGTTTTCAATCTATTCAGTGTTGGGGGAATTTGTGTTTATTTTCCTCACCTGAGCAGAGGAGTTCCCTCAATGATTATAGGAGTTTATGCATGAACTCGAATAGGAGTGTGCAGAATCAACACCAACTTTCAAAAAACTTCAAAAAAACGACCAACTCCCAAAATTTCTTCAGAATTTTCATATTGTCACCAACACATGTAGTTGACCCTGTGCATATTTTCCCACACAGTCGCACTGACCTCATTTGCACTTTTTCATAGGAGAAGTTCTCCTGGCGAACGCCGGGACTGGGAGCAACTTATATGACTGCTACCTTTCCTTGTTGTCGGGTAGAGTCCCACCATGTGTGGATCCTGCCAGACCACAGGTATGATAAGCTCTGGAGTATTGATCGTGGAATCTTCCGAGCTCAGGTGCTCTCCTCGATTTCCAATCTCAATTCAGTGAATCGAGCATTGGAGTTGTCTATTGAACGGCTAGGAGTCCTACCGTCTGGTTATTCAGCTACTTCGTTGTTGATCTTCAACGAGCAAGGGGAGATGCCAGCAGCATCTGGAGGAATGGATGTCGATGCTGGTCCGGGAACAGCAGTAGGAGCCCCACTGGAAAGTAGGTCACTCGATGCATTAAGATACGGCTAGGTTAGTACAGGTACGGAGGAGCTCTTGTCCAAGGCACGGGTGGTGATGGCTCTCCATTGTGTGTAAGTGAGGTTTTACGCGTCTTTTGTGAAGTGGCGTAATATTCTATATGGAAAACACGATATGAAGTGAACTGGAGGCACCTCGCGAATTACACCGTATCACATGAAAAACACATCGCGTGATTTACGCGTTATCCACGGCTCACATGCGTTTTTCACTAGTGTGTTTTATATCACGGGTATGGCTGTGTGACAGACATGTGCCTATAGGTATTGGGCGATGATGCGCCGTTTGCATACACCCAGGGCTACGTTCATGGCAGTAGTCTCACGGCCTTTCCCTGAATCAACAATGCAGAATGAACGAAGAGCCATACTAAACCTGTTGTGGTCGGGTGGTCAGGAAGATCTACTTGGCGAACAACAATTGCTACCGGTGGATATTGAACAGCCCAACTTCCCCTCACCGGACTGTCCACTGTGTGGCGATGTGACGCCGTCTAAGATGACTGTTGATGATAATGCTCGTGTGTTCATCTGCGAGGCGAATCCGACCCATAAGGCCTTAATGTGCCAAAAGACACGAAAACCTCTGTAAGTGATTCGTACGAATTCGGAGGAAATGTAATTTCCGATTTCTCTTAGGGTTTTCGGTGCACTTCTACGGTGCTCTTTCTGCTCCGCCGTGTTCGACGCGTTCGAGGTCATCACATCAAATCGCTGTTGCTTGTGCGGTTGTCGAACTGGCATGGAAGTGTGAAGGAGATGATAATGATGAAGATGGGTGTTGCATGGAGATTACTGATGATGACTACTACTACCATTACGACTTACAACCACGAATCGCAGCTACTTGCGCCAACAACGTTTTCACAGTTTTTAGACTCTTACTGGACCCCTGTTGTATTCGTTAATAAGTCCTTTGAGAATACGCTGAATAGATGTACTATGCCGTGTAATCTGCTGTAACCGTTATATTGGGCACGTTAGTGTATGTGTGGATGGATCCACTGGTTCTTAGTTTCACGGCCTTTGTTGAGCATGTTAGTCTATGCAGTTAACGGTGTGGATGATCCCGAGGGAGATAATAGGACTCGAGTACCGCTTGCTGGGGTAGCCTCCATGTGAAGTCAGGTCAGCACCCTACACAGTCGCTTGACAGACGCACCACATGGGATCATATTTAGTCCGAATAGTTTGAAGAGGCGGTGACGGGAACCTATATTGGCATACTTCCTATCACTATTGTGCCAGACGATCCACTGGGAAATGACAGATCACCCGTTATATCGACCTAGTATTGGTCAGGTTGCCGTTTGTAGCTCCATGTCAGTTGCAATGTATCAAGTTCTATAACTGCTTTGTGTTGGTGGGAGTTATGCAACACATACACGTACGCGATAACATAGGCTCCACTACCGCAGCCTGGAGATGCGGACGCTCTCGTATTTGATAGAATGCATTTTAACCTTGAAACCCGAAAGCTTGCTTGGTTTAAACGTCGAGATGCAGGTGGGAGTTGGCCGAATAGTCATGAGCCCGAATTCAGATGCTAATTTCCATGAAACACTTCTTGAACAGCTGAAGATGTAATAAAATATACTCTCCGCAGCATACACTTAATGAAACCATTGTGGCTGAAATGATGGGCAATCTTCTCAACTGATCACTTGTATTGGACATCGGAGCTTGATCATGTCTCTAATACATGTTCAGAGGCCTAGGAATGAGCTACCTCACTGCCAAACGTATCATTGGTCGTAAGTTGCCGAAAACTGCCAAACATGAAACGCTTCGCTCCGCTGCACTTTCTGATTCGCTGCATTCATTTCTTACCACCACACTTTTTGAGGGAGTTATTTCTCATTGGAAATGGCATCGATCAACGAAGGGACAAGTAAGTGGCATCATCCCATCACTATCTCGCGACACTGTAGATCTTGGTTACTGTTTGAGTGTCATCAAAGCCTTCGAAATCATCTCCTCGTTGTTACCCCCGTTGGTTGCATTCATCTCAAGTGCTTCCAGATGTAGGGGCTATAGTATACGAGTTAGTGTATCGGTGACAGTAGTCGATATGCCTAGAAGCTCAATAGGAGTATTGGGGATGTTTCCTTTTACAGGTGGGCTCCCAGTGGGCCAACTCGCCGTAGATGAGTACGGTAACCCCTTTGTTATCATGCAAGATCAAAATGACAAGAAACGAGTCACCGGTTTGGATGCCCAGAAGGTAGCCTTGACTTTATATCAACGCGTCACATACTCCTTCCGCAGACTAACATTCTCGCTGCACGTAGCGTCGCTGAGACCATCCGGACTAGTCTTGGCCCTAAGGGTAAGCGTGATCCTCAACAAGGGAGACTTGATCGTTATTGCAGGCATGGACAAGATCATCGTCGGTCCTGATGGTGACGTTACTGTTACCAACGATGGTGCCACTATTCTTGATAAGATGCAAGTGGAAAATCAGGTGGCCAAGCTGATGGTGGAGCTCTCCAAAAGCCAGGTAAACTGAAAACATCTGTATAGTCAAAAATTCTCTTCTCTTAGGACGATGAAATCGGTGATGGTACTACTGGCATCGTCATCATCGCTGGTGCTTTGCTCGAGCAAGCGAACAAGTAAGGTAACTGCCCTGTTGGACTTGCTGCAGTGCCTTTTATCAGACTTCTCGAGATGGGTATTCATCCTCTACGAATTGCAGATGGTTTTGAAAAAGCATGCGAGGTTGCCGTGAAACGCGTGAAAGAGATCAGCAAAGAGGTAGTGGTCGAGAGTACCTCGGTTTTCGAAATCGCTGCATGCCAGGTTGATATTTTCAAGAATGACAACGAGGAGCTCCATCACGCTGCTATGACCGCCTTGGGCTCTAAGGTAGAGTCACAGAGGAAATTCCCGTTCATTCTGATCCGCCCCTTTGGCAGATTGTCTCTTCGCGGCAGTCCCAGATGGCCAAGATTGCCACCGATGCCGTCTTGTCTGTTGCCGATCTGGAACGAAAGGACGTCAATTTTGATCTCATCAAAGTTGAGGTAGCAGTGGTCACTGTTGCCGTCTTGTGAGTAGTGCTTGTATGGTTTTCAGGGTAAGGTTGGCGGTCGGCTAGAAGACACCTGTTTGGTCAACGGTATTGTCATTGACAAGGAGTTCTCACACCCCCAAATGCCTAAGGAGATTAAGGACGCGAAAATATGTAAGGAATAAGAACACTAGGATGATGTGCAGTATTGAATCAGGCATTCTGACGTGTCCATTTGAACCACCGAAGCCTAAGACTAAGCATAAGATCGATATCAAGTCGGCTGAGGACTACAAGAAATTATATAAATACGAACAGAAGTAGGAGAATCATCCTCACTGGTTACGCTAATGCCCCATGAAGGTTATTGTATATTATAATAGAAGCCTTTATATATTGGATTTTCACCCGTTTTACGTGAAGTGGCGTAATACTCTGTGAGAAACGCGATATTCGCGGTTTACAGTCGTGGAATATATTTTTTACTGGTGTTTTTCCATATTACTAGGGTGGTGAAACTCCGTTGATATCGTAAACATGTTGCTATAAATTATTTGATTATATTACCCAAGTACCTATCCATAATACCATATGTTTACACGCTGAGTGTCGTCACTGTTCATGGCTGTATTCAGGTATTTTTCTGATATGGTGGACACCATGTTGGCATCAGGAGCTAACCTAGCCATATGCCAGTGGGGCTTCGATGACGAGGCCAACCATCTCTTGTAATAGTAGCAAGACTTAGTTATAGCTAGGCGCATTTCCTCCTTAGATATCAGCGTAAACTCCCTGCTATTCGTTGGGTGGGAGGTGTCGAGCTTGAACTTATCGCGATTGCCACAGGGGGCCGCATTGTCCCTCGATTCTCGGAGTTGACCTCTGCTAAACTAGGTAGATTGAAAGCTCTCGTGATTGAGGAAT
>NW_003209678.1:67961-68908 GCF_000006405.1 Perkinsus marinus ATCC 50983
GGGACTGTGAAGGAGCTGAGCCTTGGTACCACTGATAAAGAGTCGATGATTGTCATTGAAGACTGTGCTAATTCAAAAACTGTAAGTCCTAGTGGTAAAGAAAATAACACATGTATTTTCCTTTATGTTCAGGTGACGGTACTGGTCCGTGGTGGTAACCAGATGGCCGTTGACGAGGCCAAGAGATGCTTGCACGATGCCATGTGCTGTGTTCGGAACCTTATTCGTGATAACAGGGTAAGTTCAGTCCAGGGGCACATCTAGCTTTGAGAAATGACGTTCCCTAGGGTTTTATAATAATGGGGAAAATGTTCCTAATGTGATCACATTTACTTGGGAAACTGATCGATGAATGTGTTCCTAGCCATTTCGAAAATCCAAAATGAGGTCGTCTTGAGAACATTATAGGTTCAATGCTCCGTATCAGGTCGTGCCTGGTGGTGGCTGCTCTGAAATAGCCGCTAGCATTGCGGTTGCTGATGCCGCCGATAAAGAGCCTACTGTTGAGCAGTATTCTATGAAGGCGTTTGCTGACGCCCTAGAGACCATTCCTAACTGCCTGAGTGAGAATTCGGGGTTGCAGCCACTGAAGACGGTGGCTCAAGTGAGGTAATAGTGTGAGTAGTTGTTTTCTTTTCGAATTTTGGTGTTTAGGAACCTGCAAATATCTACCGGCAAACCTGTGTTTGGTGTTGACTGTATTGCCCAAGGCACGAATGATATGTGGAAACAAGGAGTGTATGAGGCTACGGCTTCTAAGGTGATCCAGAGGGGCCTTGTGATTGTTTGAATGTATATTTTGTCTTAGGTGGAGCAGCTCAGCCTTGCAACACAGGTGGTGAAGATGATACTCAAGATTGATGATGTGATGTCCCCGTATGATTACGACCAGTAGATGTCTCCCTCGGTGTGAACACGTATATGACACTGATCGAGACGATTGCGTT
>NW_003209678.1:69008-77037 GCF_000006405.1 Perkinsus marinus ATCC 50983
CTATTTCTTCTTCGCGGACCATCCAAATGGGATTCACTCGATTCACGAAAGTTCGAATGGCACTAATAGCTGAAAATATGGTTCACCAAAGCCTGGCCGGGGGGAAATTTTTTCCGGCACTTCACCCATTTCTTGGGTATGTCTGAACTTGGCGGAGAGATTGACCCAGACTTGAACACCAATCGTGGTGGTAGATATATGGTTCGGGAAAGTCACACCGTCTCGACACCTGTTTCGCCTCGGTCGACTTTGCCTCTGTAAGAGATTTTGAATTCGTGACGATGAAACCATTCACGAACTGCTCACCACGAGAGATAGTCATTGTTCGTCGGTTCTGCTGGATAACTCAAGGGAATATATTGCAAACATTTCGCATTTGGTTTGTCCCAAGCTCGGAATACCGAGTGTCAAGAACTGGCAGGCAGACTACCAATTTCACATTGATGATATCCACATCACTCGAAGGCCGTTGATTCTGAATGAGCAAGAACTGGCAGAGGAAGAGCACATTATCTCAATTCGAGTACTTCTGATCGGCAAATTCGCATATAAGCTTTTACTTGTGCCACAGAGGCTGTAGAGCAAAATCTGGAGCAACTACCCGTCCCATAGAGGGAAAACCCATAATGTGTGAAAACGACGGGCGACACTCTCCCAGTCAAAGAGGAAAACCAATATAAGGTGGCATGAGGGACTGCATGCTCGAGTGAGACCAATTCAGAGCTACTGCACACCGGATTGTCAACTCAGATACCTGTAGATAACCTCGATGAGATTTAATCGATCAGAATGGCGTGCGCTAATATTGATAATGATCGATATGTCGCGCTCGCCACGTTCGCTACGGCCACGGTTCGTCGGCCCAACGCCCTGGCACTGGTGCACACAGAGTGGAATTCACTGGAAATGGTAGTAGGGGTACGGGAATCTCTATCGGCCTCACTCGCTGTGCTAAACGTGATGATGCTCTCTTTTCAGTCCATGCTCAAGCTTCAACGCCGTTTGGCAGCTTCTGTTGCCAAGTGTGGTAAGAACCGCATCTGGATTGACCCTAATGAGACCATGGAGGTCGCTACTGCTAACTCCCGTAAGGGTGTTAGGAAGCTCCTCGATGACGGTATCATCATGAAAAAGCCCGTAAGTCCCTTAGAGTCGCTCTCCCTTATCTTTATCACCCCATCAGGTCGCGATGCACTCTCGTTCTCGCGTTCGCAAGAACCTCCTCGCCAAGCGCAAGGGTCGCCATACTGGTCCCGGCAAGCGTAAGGGTACCGCTGAGGCCCGCATGCCCACCAAGGTATTGTGGATGAGGCGTCAGCGTGTTCTTCGTCGTCTCCTGAGGAAGTACCGCGAGGCTGGCAAGGTGGATAAGCACATCTACCACTTCTTCTACATGAAGTCTAAGGGTAACACCTTCAAGAACAAGCGTGTTCTCATCGAGGCCATCCATAAAAGGAAGGCCGAGACTGAGCGTGCCAAGCTCCTCGAGGAGCAGACTGAGGCCCGTAAGGCCAAGGCCCGCGCTATGAAGGAGAAGCGTTCTGGCAAGGCTACTACTGTCGAGGCTGAGGCTACTGTTGCTGCCCCCGTTGCCAAAACCGTCGAGGTCGCTGCTGAGCCCGCTAAGGTCGGCAAGAAGGCTAAGAAGTAGATGAGTTCCCTCCCACGATGAGTTTGCTATGGACTTACGCCGCCGCTCGCTCTGTGTAACTCGTTTCCACCAGGACTCGGGAGTTGACTGGTGGTGTTAGTAATCAATGAGTACTTCCAGGTATAGGGTGAATCCGTGATGAGGTTGCGCTTGGGGTTTCACTTAGTGTTGGGTTTGTGGAGTTTCGCCGACCCGACCCTTACGAGTAATGCAACATACAAACTAAGGTGTGAATGAGTACTACGCTAGAATAAGACTTAGTCGAAATTAGAAGGTTAATGAGAATCTACAGGGTGTTAAGAACCCCTTATGATTTCTCAACCCATGCGAATAGCAGTCAAGTTCAGGCACCGTTTTGAAGCATTCGGCGAGCTCAATCCAGCTGCTCGAACAGCTCCCATGCTCGCTGAGTAATAACGAAAGAGAAAAACCGTCTTAAAGGATAAGTGGTGGTAAAATCTATTTTACAGTATTTGCGTTCATCCGTGGTCCAACATATCGGTACGCAACGCTGTTTCATCATTTGGCTTTAAATGTTTTTATCATTTTCACCTTTTGCGCCGCCAGTGAGCTTGGTGGAACCGCCTATGCTATATCTGCGAACACTGCAGAATGTTGCATACGTTGAAAAGTTATGAGGGGTGCGCCCTTTTTTCTCAACACCTTGTATTAGAAGTTTTCCACACCAGATGAATATCTCTGTTGTCTGAGTGCCGTGTGAAAATGTGTCCTGGAGGATAAATCAAAGGAGTATATGTCACGCGAGTGGTATGCAAACGGTGGTATACGAATATCTAATGAAATGTTATATCTCGACACTATATTCTGTGTAGGATATGGGGAAGGATCTGGTTGGTGGCCATAGCCACGTCGCTGGAACTCATATTCGTCCACTTCTTCCTCATCAGCAACGATGAAATCTTATCGCGGTGAAGTCGTTAGTGCTGTCAGAATCACAAACGATGTACGCAACAATTCTAATGAGCTCCTTCTCCCTCTGTGACTTTATACATTTTCTCTTCTACAGGGTTGGTGAAGTTAATCGTACTTTGATCAACTTTCGCATTTCTAGCAAGAGATCTCCCATCGCTGCTTTAGTCTGCTACGTTGGGTTTACCTCTTGCTCTTTATTGACAACGTGAAGAGGTTTTCATGTCCATCGTTATCAATATCATCTGAACAGCCAACAAAATTACTCATCGTCAACCACATGCGTCTGAGGAAATTTTGAGGGATTCTCGCTGGCTTTTATGTACTTTCAAAACAATTCGTATGATCAATGAATAAACTCACGAGCGCAGCTGAGGAAAGCGAACATATATTGCAACACGCGTGCGTCACATATGTCGATGAACTATGACAGTGTCACATAGCGGGTTCTGCTCTGTGGTTTCCGCTGAACCCCGTGGAGGGAGAGGGAGATTCGGTCTCGCGTTTACAGTTTTCATGAATTCGAGTAGAAATGTGTAAAAACCAAGAATTTTCCCAAAAATTTTCTACGAATTTTCATATTGTCACCAACTCGCACATTCATTGACAGGATCATCTTTGGAAGCACCTACGGCTAACGAGTTGGTCTAATAAATAACTATTGTTATAACATCGCTACCGCGATTAGAACCGGGGACCTATGCTTTCTCGTCAATCTCGCTACGCCCTGCTAGACATTACTTTAAGTTCACCTTTCATACGTAGAGCACGATAAACTGTCAGTCGTGGTATTCTTCATGCGTAGGTTTGCATCTGGCTGTTTTGCATGATAGCGTAGTTCATGTTGGGAACTACGCCACCGTTAAGGAACTTCTGTAATAATTCGTTCCGCGTGTTCAATAGACCTTCGAGAGCCGACCCAGGATTAGGTATCACATGTAAAACACTCGATCTTGGGTGCGCTCTTAGAACTCAGGAGAGGCGGTCTATCGAACCTCGCCCCAATTATATACTCATATCTTTGCTCGTCGCCCGCCCGACCGTTTTGCTCTATACTATCTCGTAACAGCATGATCAATTAAGCAAGATTAAGGTATGATTTTTCTCCCATGGTTGTGTTGAACGATGATCTGGACAACTCCCCCAACACGGCAAACGAGTCTGTAATCCCCGACGAGCATAATTATGATCATCAGTTCTTGGGCTTCACTTCGTTTATTGTCTGTGTGATAGTATGTGACTCCTATCGAGTGGCTGAGATACTTTTTTCTAACCATTATATGTATTCTTTACAAATATGCTTTTGTGATCGTCCAAGTTAACCTTGAAAAGGTAATGTAAATGTGCGCGCGGTCAACAACGCGTGCTGTTTACGAGGTGAAAATTTCGGGAAGTTCTCGTTGGTTTCTGTACACTTCGTATATAAACTTTTACAATTAATGAGGAAAGCGAACATATATTCTAGTACGGTGTAAAGTGTGTTTGGGTTTCGCATTTCTGATTTGTTTTTCCACAAGTTTTTACCAATACTAATGTCAATAACTCGATTGGAATGCACTTGATGGGAAAGTGTTATTCTAAGGTAGAATAGGGCACTGCGAAAACGTGAGCGTATCGCACGACAAGTTGTCGTTTAATATAAGGATTAGAAAAACTTCGCAAAACTAATCGAAAACTTCTGTGAGCTCCGTGTGGAATTAAAAAGCTCAGGTGTATTTCGCTACTCTAAGACTTATTGTAAACGCGATAGGAAAATGTGTAGATAGTCGGAAAAAGTTTCCGAAAAAGGTTGGGAAAAAATGGGAAAACTTCCCAATCTTAGTCAAAACCGCTTATCGCATGCTCTGTCGTGGACAACTATTCGAAGTTATGATGGTTATATTAGAATTGCTGAGATCACAGATGTACCGCTGCAGCTGGAAATATAAAATTACTCGTTGACTCGAATTCATTTTCACTGTTTCTGAGGAGAACTGAATTCGACCAATCTCAACAGGGGAAGCTACCGAAAACTGACGACTACTCGTAGACGTCTGTGGCTATCCACTGCATGTATTTCCCACCGATATCGAAGTTATAGATACGATATTGTTTCCGGGTAGAGCCTAAAAGCCCAGAATCAGTAGTGTCTTCACCACGCCTAGTAGAAGCGACTACATGGGCGATCAAACTCCAGCGTGCTATCGCTGCTACTATAACGAGTTCGGCAGAAGATAAGGTGGTCAAGTTGAGCCTCAATGATGATCAAGGACTTCAATTGGTGGGTTTAAGATGTTCATGTGGGAAATTCTGGGGAAAATTTTGGGGAAATTTTCGCTGGTTTCTGTACATTTTCAGCCGAATTTCAATGATAAGTGGGGAAATATATTCCAATATTGATTCATACTCTCATTTTGTTCATCAGGAAAGTCCCAGAGTAGCTGAGGTTCAATTTCATCCCGTAGTAGAAGCTACTCTTTTCACTCCGTCGCCGTCGCCACGCTCGAGGAAGCTCATGCTAGGTAGAGCGTCGGGAAAGGCGTTAGCCATGGCTTTTTATGAACTGGAAATGGTTCGTTTTCGCTGAGTTTATAAGAGGCATCGATAAAGAAATATAATAAAAGCCTATCATTGATATAGATATGAGATTAATGGAGTTTTTCACCCGTGATATGAAAAATACATTTCACGACTATTGCATATCACCGCGAATATCTTGTTTTTCATTGAGTTTTACGCCACTTCACGTAAAATGGGTGAAACTCCTTTATTAAATAGAAGTGATTATAAAATAGTGAAGTTTTCCGCGTTTTACGTACAGTGGCGTAATACTCCATGTGAAAAACGCGAAATTGGCGATATGAAGTGAATTAAAAACACCTCGCGAATTGCATCGCACAAATCACCCCATTTCACGCGTTTTATATGTTATTCTCTGCTCGCATGCGTTTTTCGCGAAGTGAAATTTGAATTTTCTTTTTCACTAGTGTTTTCCATACCACTGACGAAACTCTGGTGTAATATTATAATTTGGTTTTCTCTCTCAGATAGAGCCAACGCACTGCCCAGTGCCTCTATGGGGGTCCTCAGTTTTAGCTCAAGTCCTCGGCATTCTCCCCGACCGGCCTTCTAAGGGATTTGTATCATGCATATATCGTATTGTCTGTTGTCGTTGATATTTCTATGTTGAGTTTGTTAGGATGCAGATTTTTATTATCATTAGTTGAGATCTGCTATGCGTGGCTTATCGCAGTCTCCCTTGCCAGCAGAGACACGCGTTGGAGGGTTGTATGCTTTGGGTAGTACTTGGGTCAACTTCTAGTTTCAAATTCGGAAATAACTAACTGATCTACCAAATAAATCGTTTCGGGCGCTACGAAAATACGTGAAATTTTGGCTATCAGTTTTTCATGGTATTTTGCATTTGGTGGCAAAATATCAAATACTCGTTTACTAGAAAGAACGTTTCGAAATCTCCTACACTTGCATGAAATACCCTTTGACGTTTTCAGGGCGAAAACTTGGCAGTGGCTCTTTCGGGGAGATATTTCTCGCGGTGAATGTCCAGACGGGAGAAGAGGTAACGATGGTTAATTACGTGGGTTGGGGACGAAATGAGAACTCTGATAAAATTTCGGTAGATTCTTGTTGGTTTTTGTATATATTCACTCTGAATCGCGAGGAAAATCCTGGGCTCACTTGAGGAAACCAAATATATATTCTCAACGAGGTTGGTAAAAAATCAAATACTAGGACATAGTAAAAGCACACGCGGCGTTATCGCTTCTCGAAATGCTCAAAGGGCAGGTTGCTGCTAAATTGGAAAGTGTTAAGTCCAAGCATCCCCAGCTTTTATATGAAGCTAAGCTCCTAAAGCATCTCCAAGGTGGTCCGGGAATTGCCAATGTACTCCGGGGGGGGGGGGGTGCAAATGTGAAGAATGTGCGTTTTCTATTCCGGGGTTGATGGAGTTTCACCCGTGATATGAAAAACATATTTTACGACTACTATGTAGTGCGAATATCGCGTTTTTCACGGAGTTTTACACCAGTTCACGTAAAACGGGTGAAACTCCAATGATAGTGAACAATTTGTCGCTATCATAGTCTCGAAAGGTTACTTTTATCACATCACATGTTCATAGCAATGTTTATGCGAGATCGATTCTTATTAATCTCGGATTAACACACATCTGCATTGTATCAAATTCACAAGCACTGTATTTGCTAGGTACACTATTGCGATGTTGAAGGAGAATACAACGTACTGATAATGGACGTCCTTGGTCCCAGTCTAGAAGATCTGTTCAATACGTGTAACCGAAAATTTACTCTTAAAACTTCTCTCATGCTGGGAGATCAAATGCTACATAGGATAGAGTACAACTACTACTTAGCAAAAGTTTGAAATTGGAATTTTTATCAGATACCTACACTCGAAAAATTTTATTCATCGCGATATGAAGCCCGACAACTTCTTGATAGGTCGTGGGAAGAAAGCGGGGACTGTTTTCTTGATCGACTTTGGACTAGCAAAAAAGTAAATCGAATCGCGCGGGTATGATATTATGGAATCAAAACATTTTTGGAAGCGATTACCGACTCACGCGAAAAGGCGTAATACTCTATGTGAAAAACGCGATATGGAGTGAACCCACTTCCCTAGTTAGGACTTCTTTTGCTTAGCAAAAACGTTTTTCGCAGAGTGAAATGTGAAATATGTGTTTTTTTCATATCACGGGTGAAACTCCAATGTGAAATAGTTGTTTTTATTCACCAAAACGAGTGAATGTATGTGAAATTGAAGTTCCTTTCACAGAATGTGTGTTAACTCTCCGAAAATCCAACAGGAAAGTTGCATGTGTTCGGAGTTGTTTTCACAGTGTTGGAGGACCACTCAGCTGAGCTTGGGAGTTTCCTCGCTAATTATAGTAGTTTGTATACGAATTCAGGTAGAAGTGTACGGAAACAATCGCTAAATTTTCCTAGGATTTGTTTGAAGTTTCATCCGTTTTATGAAAAACACTAGTGAAAAACATATTTTACATTTCCTTACACGAAAAACGCATGTGATCAGTGGATGTGTTTCATGTGAAATGGGTTGACTTGTCCGGTGTAATTCGCCAAGTTTTTTTAATTTACTTTATATCGCGTTGTTCACATGAAGTTTTACGCCACTTCACGTAAAACAGGTGAAACTCCATCTTGTCACCAAACGATGTAGTCCCAGGTTGTCAAGTTGATACAATGGAGTTTCACCCGTTTTACGCGAAGTGAAATGTGAAATGTGTTTTTCACTAGTGTTTTTCGCATCATTAGGGTGAAACTCCAATAGTGTTCAGGTCAGAGAATGATCGAGAAAAATATAATGTCCCCGAGGGGAACTCACCTTGAAATCACCACTTGAATAGAAACACATTCTTCGATGAGTTTCCCATGTGGATGTCATCTTCGGAATAATTTTCCCATT
>NW_003209678.1:77137-111091 GCF_000006405.1 Perkinsus marinus ATCC 50983
AACACACATGTGCATATTAAATTGACACGCACTAGAGTCTCACTCTAGTGATATGAAAAACATATTCCACGACTACTGCATATCACCGCGAATATCGCGTTTTTCACAGAGTATTTCGCCACTTTACGTAAAACGGGTTGTGAAACTCCATCGAAGGAACTTCATTAAGGGTTGGCGGAAACCACCGAGAATAGTTGTAGTCCTCAGGTGTTAACTCGAGGGTTTCCAGCGGAGTGGGCAACATATCTTAACTATTGCAGAGCGTTACGGTTCGAGGACAGGCCGGATTATGCCTACATTCGGAGAATATTTAAGGATTTGTTCATGCGGCAAGGTAATATTTCTGCAAAAAAAGGGAAAATAGGAAAAGAAAAAAAATGAAAAAACAGAAAAAAAATTAAAAAAAATGAAAAAAAATGAAAAAAATGAAGAAAACAAAAAAAGGAAAAAAGGCCATTGTGTAATTGGTATCACTTCGATCACTGCTATTAGTCATGCTGTGTTCGTGGATATGTTATTTACATTACTGTGCTATTATCCTATCATCACTTGGCTAGGTCAGCCGCTATACAATTACAAGTAGACCTTACAAACTCCATAAAGGCCTTGCGCAATGTTGGAGTCGCCAATTTTTCAAATTTTGCGAAATTAATATTTTTTTTGCCGGGTTTTCGGAATTTCCGTTTTCATTGCCTTTCGTCATGTCAGGATTCCAAAATGATGGAATTTTCGATTGGATGCAGTTGAACAACTCTGGGAATTCTCGGGGAGTAAGGATGACCAACCAGGGCTCGATGGTAGCAGCACTTGGCGTGGTATGGGAAACAGGGACAATATTATAATGATCGGGGTTTGCGGACTTCATTCGAATATGGGAAAAATTTCGGTTATTCGTGTTGGTGACAATGAGGAAATTTCAGGATTTCTTGTTGTTTTCTGCATATTCCTGTCCCAAGTCGTGTGTGAATTTTTATATTGTAAGAGTGGGAAAATGTGCATATGGTCAACCATATGTGTTGGTGACAATATGGAAATGCTGAGGAAATTTGGGGAGATTTTCGTTGGTTTCTGTACATCTCTACTAGAAGTTGTATAAAGACTTCTATAAGGAAGCTCCTAATCTCAGCTGAGAACAGCGAACATATATTCATACTCCAACACCGTTGTGAATAGGGAACCCCCGAGCTCAGCTGAGGAAACCAGGTATATAGTTGTACAGTGTTACCTGTAGGATTGGAGCACATTTTCGCATCCCTCAGCTGAGCTCAGGAGTTTCTCAATTATTGCATTTTACAGACGAACTCGGGTAGAAGTGTACAGAAAACAAGAATAATTTTCGGGAAATTCATCATAATTTTTTTCATATTGTGCGTATTTTCCCACTCCCTTACTTTGCAGTGGTTTTTTATCATCAGGTTGATAAGCGAGGATTGGTCGAACCACGCAGACGGAATCATACGAGGTGAGGACCCTGGGCTCCTGATATTGGTCGTAGATCTTACTTTTCATCAGGGAGGACGGTACTGGGATGGCCATCGGAGGAGAAGGTAATATTTACAGCGTTTTAGAGGAGTTTCATCCGTTTAACATGAAGTGGCGTAATACTTTGTGTACACTAATGGGCGTATTATTTCTGCAACCGTAAGTGAATTGTGAAATCTGGTGACACTCCAATGCTTCGCCAAATTGGAGCGGATTAGTAAATGTGTCTTGAAGTATGAAAATATGAGGGCCTTATTATCTCTTGTAAGAAGTCGAACTTCTTAACGCGAAGTGATTTACGTTAAAACTTAACCGCTTGAAAACGAGATCGATTACGTAGGAGTTGGTGAATAATAATATGTGCGCGCGTACATCTTTTGTAAAGATATAGTGTCTAGGAGAGCCTACTCAGAGGGTAATACGACATAGTAGATTGATGGTTTGATTTGATGGTGAGATTTCACATACAGTGTTGAGTGCCAATTTGATACTATGCAGATGTGAAGAATGTGCATTTTCTATTCCGGGATTAATGATAGTGAACAACTTGTCACTATCATAGTCTCGAAAGGTTACTTTTATCACATCACATGTTCATAGCAATGTTTACATTGTTTATGCGATATAGTTTCAGATCTCGGAGAATAACACACATTTGCATCATATCAAATTGCCACGCGCCGTATGTGTGCGGTCTCCCCCTGATTATCAAACCCTCATGTTTTCAGATCCAGGGAACTTCAATGCAGATGGACGACAAGTTGATCGGTAGTTACTCTTGTGAATGTACTTTATGTAAATGACTATGTTTTCAGAATGCATCAAACGAGTCGGGGTAAATCTGCGGGGAAAACTGTTGTTGTTCTTTAGCTGTTCTCAGGTCGCCGGGCAAAACCAAATTTTTTGGAAAGGTTTTTCGGTTCAGTGTGTGGACGTAAAACTGAAATCGATTAAGTTCCTGTTATTATCATTGCAGTATTTAAGCTCTCCGGAGACGATGACTACGATGGTCGTTGATCGTATTGGAATATTCTATTCATCGTTTTACGTGAAGTGCCGTACAACTTGGTGAAAAACGCGGCGATATTCGCGCTAAGCAGTAGTCGTGGAATGTATTTCTCACTAGTGTTTTTCATATCACTAGGGTGGTGAAACTCCATTGTTTTTCTGTAAAGTAACAGAAGGAGTTGTTGTACAGTATAGTTTGTTCGTGACAGTAGTAGTAATAATGATATGCAATGACCGTTTATGGTCTACGTGATGATGTTGTTTACATTGAAACTTGCATGATATCTCTCTCGATCGTTACCATTGTGAAAATGTTGCATCATTGGTCGCGTATGCCTACTATTAATCGCAGTGCTTTTTACTTGGAAAGTTATTGCGTATATATAAACGTGAGAACAGTCGTTGTGTTATAGTAGTGGTCAGATGAGTATTGGAGGAATATATGTTTGGTTTTCTCAGTTGAGCTCAGGAGTGAACACAGTGTTGGAGTAGGAATATATGTTCGCTTTCCTCAGTTGAGCTCAGGAGTGAGCACAGTGTTGGAGTAGGAATATATGTTCGCTTTCCTCAGCTGAGCTCAGGAGTGAACACAGTGTTGGAGTAGGAATATATGTTTGCTTTCCTCAGTTGAGCTCAGGAGTGAACACAGTGTTGGAGTAGGAATATATGTTCGCTTTCCTCAGCTGAGCTCAGGAGCTTCCTCACTAATCATGGAAGTTTATATACGAATTCGGGTAGAAGTGTTCAAAAACCAGCAAGAAATTCCCAAAATTTCCCCAGAATTTTCATATTGTCATCACCAACACTTGTAGTTGAACATGTGCATGTTTTCCCTCCCACACTAGGTGACCTAGTCTAGGTCGCAGCAGACTTGTTCTGTCACTAATGTTTATATCGAGATGGCATTATGGAAATGATGATGGCGATCCTTTTTATACTCACGTTGTCCAAGTATGAGCAAAAGAGCCGCGGTTGAGTTCAGCAGATGGTCGGGGGAATCATATCCGTTACGGATAATCCGTAGATGAACAATTTGTGAGTATTCACCACAAGAATAATTGCAGTATTGGCTAGTAAACGGATGGAGACAAATTGCCGAGGAAGCTCGGGGTCACAGAGGATCGGCAGAAGAAGTATGCCTTTTCAAAGTGTCCGTCGATTCTATGTTTTATAAAATTGTGTAGTGAGTCACCTGTGTGTCACTTAAGTGAAGTCACTTTAGGTGAGCTCAGAGTAGGCCAAGGCTTCAAGTCGAATCACCCTACGCATGATTTTGGAAGACTGCCGAATTGCAGTGTAAATGGATTTTGTTATGATGAGAGAATCGTGGTGAAAGTAAATAATAGAAAATTATCTATTTATTTTTAGAAATATTTCTCGTCTGTTATACCACACTTCTGTGAACAGATCATTCTTCGTAAGAAGAGGGTTCAGTGCGTGTTTGCATGACTGGTTTATTTATTCCGACTGTGGCCACTATTTGAAGTTGTGTTTGGTAATATTATCATAATTCATACCGCACCTTTCGTAGTAACTTGCCTCTTTTTCCATGCAGGCTCACGCTGATGAGAAGTGGTGGGTTAGACCACTCGCTGGAGCTCTTGCTAGCCAAACTGCTGATTTTTTCACGTACATCATTGCATTAAGAGTGTTCACAGTGTTGAAGTAGATATCCCATCGACACTTCGAAAACTCGACTGCAGCTTTCCGGGGAGGCTGGAGGAGTCAAACGTTATCATGGAATGGCTGATGCGATAAAAAAGGTCGATCTTGATCGCTAATTTCGTTGTTATGTATTTTCTCTATGGAGCTAAGGCAAATTTTTGAGACTAAATCTTTGAGAGTTTTGGAATTTTCGACACGATACGTGTCAATTTGATATGATGCAAATGTGTGTTATTTTCCGAGATCAGAAACTATGTCGCATAAACAATGTAAACATTGCTATGCACATGTGATGTGATAAAAGTAACCTTTCGAGACCATGATAGCGACAAGTTGTTCACTATCATTAATCCCGGAATAGAAAACGCACATTATTCACATCTGCATAGTATCAAATTGCCAAGCACTATATTAAGAACTCCGTGTAGTTAATCTCAACTCCTTCATCTGTTTCCCTTTGCGTCGAAATTTGAAGTGGTTCTCCTTCCTCCCGAATTCATCATTGCCACGACTGTATCAAGTGGGCACTAAGCCCTGTAGTGGTATCTTTTCACAAACGGCAATATCCCCTCTCTGTAGGTTTATCAAAACGAAGGCACTTCTGGTTTGTACAAGGGCTTCTCAGCAGCTCTAGTGCGACAAGGTCTATACAGGGGTCTTGTTTTTGCACTATACGAACCCCTGAGAGACGAGACCTGCAAGCTACTCGGCGAAGACAGTAAGTGCTTGATTTCAGGAGTTGCCAAAGCTATATTATTGGAATTCTCACACGGTTTAGGGCAGGAGTGTACAGAAATCAATGAGAATTTCTCGAATGGTTGATCATGTGCAAATCCACACTGTTATCGGTACGTCGATCCAGTGTTGGAATATATGTTTGTTTTCCTCAGCTGAGTTAAGAAGTTTCCTCACTAGGTATAGTAGTTCCACACGAATTTACCAGAAACGTGTAAAATCGTTTCCCATACTTCTTCAATTGGTCAGAATTCGTGACATCGTACGAAGCGCTAGTATGCATATATCTTCACCAAGGAGAGAGTTGTTGTTCCTGTGCAGTGTTGGCATATATTTGCTTTCCTCAGCTGAGCTTGGGCGTTTCCTTACTTATTGTATGTGTACTAGAGTAGGACTGTTCAAGAACCAATAAGAAATTCCTCGAAATTTTCATATTCTCACCAACACATGCAGTTGACCATGTGCATATTTTTCCACACACAACGTATCGGCTTCCGATTGATCGTGAAAAACCTAAACCATTTCGGCGCTTCTAACAATTTTACAGACGATTTTCTTGGATTTTTTCAGAATCATCAGCGTCTCTGAAAGTGAAGATTCTCGCAGGAGGAGTCGGTGGTATTCTCGGCTCAGCTTTGATCAACCCCGTAGATGTTATAAAGGTGAGCACTTCTGTCCGATGAAAACCAATTTCATTTCGCGGCAGGTCAGAATGCAAGGCGATTTGAAACTGGGAGCTGAAAGGCGTTATCGAAACGTTTTTGATGGACTTTTCAAAATGTATAAAAGCGAAGGCATGCGGGGAATCAGGTTGGTCACTCGAAAGTACAGTACGTGCCAATTTGATACTATGCAAATGTGGAGAATGTGCGTTTTCTATTCCGAGATTAATGATAGTGATCAACTTGTCGCTATCATATTCTCGAAAGGTTACTTTTATCGCATCACCTGTTCATAGTTTCAGATTGATTCTCATTATCTCGGAAAATAACGCGGAACATTTTTCACATTTTCGTATCAAATTGGCACGCACTGTAATGAATTGATGGAAAAATTTTCTTCAGTGTTGGGGTCATCCCGAATATGCAACGTGCATTTTTGGTGAACGCGGCTGAGTTGGCGACCTATGATCAATGCAAGGAAGAAATCGTTAAAATTTTCGGCGATAATACGTTCAGGTGAGTAAAAGTGGGTGAATTATTCCGCTTCGGTTGAACGATTATTCAGTTATTTCGTTTCTTCGATGATCGCTGGTCTCGTCGCAGCCGTTGTGAGCACACCTGTTGACGTAGCGAAGACTCGTCTCATGAACCAAGATCTTACAAAGGGAAGGTAAGTATTCGTACACCATCAAAAACAGTGTTGAAAAAAGAGGAATATATGCTCGCTTTCCTCAGCTGAGCTCAGGAGCTTTTTCACTAATTATACGAACTTGGGTAGAACGGTATAGAAATGAGCAAAATTTTCCTCCAAATTTCCATATTGTCACCAACTTATGTAGTTGACCATGTGCACTGGTATCATCAACCTCAGAGTGTACCGTGGCTTGACCGATTGCTTATTGAAGACGGTGAAGTCGGAAGGTCTGTTTGCCGTATATAAAGGCTTCATCCCGAACTGGGTAAGACTTCCATGATATTAGTGCAGTCTCTCTCTCCTCTTCATTTCATGCCTTGAAATTTTTCACCCGAATTTCAATAATTTACTTGATTGCATATGAAGATCTATCAATTCCTTGTATTTCGACAAATGCTGTTTTTTTTGTCGGTATGTTTTTATAATGGTCATGTGCTATTTTATTGGATCATTGCATAGATTCTTGACAAACTTTCAGGAAGAAACTCAGAAAAGGGCATTTTTTTCCAAGAGAATTATTGAAAACAGTCGTTAAAGAATGAGAGAAGTGCATTTTTTGCGAGAGAAGTGATCGAATTATTCAAACCAGTCCGTATAAAAGGTCCTTCTCCAAGAGAAGTTATGGAAACCAGTCGGTCAAAGAGTAGATAAAAGCTGGAAAATGAAAAAATATTTTTCCGAAAGCAAGTGGGAAAATTATTGAAGATTTGGGCAAAACAATTAAATTTCCTGAAAAGACTATAGCCCCGTCTTCTCTACCATATCGCTGATATCGTGTATGAGGACGATAATACTGCAAGTTTCCATTTCCAGGTTCGTATTGGTCCGTACACAACCATCGCATTCGTGGCCTTTGAAGAGTACCGCAAACAAGCAGTAAGGTTATCATCGTGAAAAACATTACTCAATGAATTTTGACTCCGCTTCGGTTCTGCTGTATTTCCTTATTATTTCTATTTTCCGGCATAAGCTCTCGAGTGGGATAGCGTCCTACTTTGGTTTGCAAGTGTCTCTATGATCAACTATGGCGTTGTTGAGGAGTGTTGTGAAAAATATGGGAAATTATCGGTGTGCGAGAATACGCGCATGATCAACTACCTGTGTTGGTGATAATACGGAAGTTCTGAGGAACTTTCCGCAGATTCTTATTGGTTTTTGTAGACTTCTAGCCGAATTCGAAACCCCCGAGCTCAGCTGAGAAAAGGGAACATATATTCCAACACGGGGGCTTCTCGCTAAACACCATCTCGGTTGGCATCCAATACGCTCACACACTCTGGCATCGGGCACGCCAAAGCATGTATTCATTTGAAACAGTAGGGGGCATACAAAGAGACTGCGGTGTGCAAGGGCGAGCCTTTACAACAACAGAATACGCGAACAACGGTCTGTCCTGCGTGGCATCGCACTGGGCCGTCGTATTTTCCTTCTTGGACGTATATGCGGGCTCTACCCCTACGGCCTGACATTCCTTCAACATTTAGTATGAGAGCTCACTACTATGGCGTTGTGCTTGGCATGATGATGATGATATCAGGTTTTTTGTAAGCTTGTTGTGACTGCATGGTGTGAGGGTTTTCCGCTGGGACTTCACGACTATTCTTCTCTCTAGGGATTTCGTGCATGAATAGCAACCTTGGTAATCAGCCAATCTTCTCGTTGTGATTGGGACATGTCAAACGCTGCTGCTGCCGCCACACCGATGAGCTCACCTTCCAAAATTCGAAACAAACCTGGTGAACTTTACAGCTGACGAGATCGATGCTCTCAACGCCTCCAATGATCAGGTCGTTTCAGCGCTCGACCGTCGCTCAGTCCCTCTAGAATGCATCGAGGGCGCGGAGAACTGTCCATGGACAGTACAGTGGCAGGGATGGACACCATGGAGCGTTCGTTAGCGGTGTAACCTTGGAATGAGTATACATCTTGGAAATATTGTGATTGACGAAATTTGTTAAAACAACGACATCATTCATTTCGTTAAGACATTTGGGTGTAGAACGTGCGTGACCATCTGTTGGAGTAGGAATATCCGTCCGCTTTGAGTTCCCTCACTACTTATAGGAGTTCGGGTAGAAATGTACAGAAAACGATAAAATTCATCACCAACTAACGTACTTGACCATATGCATATTTTTCCCCCTCTCGCAGGGAGCCCGAGGTTAATCGAATCGCCTTGTCCGCTCGTACCGACTCTCATCAGCGTCAACCAGAGTGAGCATGTTCCCCTATACCACTCTTGTAAAACGACACAGATTTCCACAAAACATGTACGAGAGATCTGAAGAAAGGAATACAACAGAACGAGAAAATGAAAACGAACTTGGACGGTGAGGAGATCATTCTTAAGGTGGCCGACTTTTATCAGGCATGAGACCTTGATCGCACGGCTAAGGCGTCGAGACGGACAACAGAGGGAACACTCACTACGAGAACCCGTACAGGAAGACTCGCAGGTGGGCTCTGGATTTCTGCTTTTTCATGGTGGTTTAATATCAGAGGAAGGGAGCTCATGTAGCCATGATCAGACAGCTGCGAGCGAAACTCGATAAAGAAGGTAAGAGCGGTAAATCTTTGTATGAATATTGTTTTTAGCGGAGCGAAGGATCGATCTGAAGATATCTCGAGGGGAATTCAATGCAGTGGTGACACTAAAGAGAGTTGAGCCAGTTTGTTTTGTGCATCTTCGTCGCAGCCTGAAGAATCGGGAAATCCTGTCGAGTCGTATTCCGGGAAAGTCATACGCTCAGCTCCATCAGGACATAAGCGACGACTGAAGCCGCAGGTAGGGGCTCCCATCCCCATCATCATCATCATCATCATCATCATCATCATCATCATCATCATCATCATCATTTTCTCCCCGTAGCCATCACCTCGGCGAAATCCGCGCAATAAGTCGAAATTTCTGCGCAGAAGGCCTATGTTCAACCGCACGCCAGTAAGTCCGTACGTGGGAGTCGTAGAGTGGTGTTCGTTATTCAGATTATACCCAACCTCCTTGATGGAGCTGATCTCACTGCTGAGCTCCCAAGGCTCTTTCCTGGTCTGAGAGGTGAGTATTCTATCCTACAATAATCGCGCGCGCCATCCTAATCGATTAAGACGACTTTCAATGAGCATTCATCCACCTGGCACCTATACATCAAAGTCGCTCAGTCCAGTCTATGTGAAGAAGTCTTCCTTGTTCAGGTCATCAGGGAGGCCTCCGTATCCTGCTGCGACCGGAAACCTCTACAACAGTTGATGCAAGGGACGAAAATGGTGAATCCAACGACTACAATCCGCTCTCGGGCGGCGATGGATCGATAGCGGAAGTGGCAGCGACGGCTAAGCGTAGAGAAATTTTCGGAAGCGTTCACAGGAACATAATGATGCAGCTTGGGGATGAGATGCGACGGTAACATGAAGAAATCCGAGTTAAAATGTGACTCTACTGGACAGGTACAAGACCGAATTGCAACACCGCCTCAATAACATTATGCGAGTTCTAGAGAGCGAACGGAGCCCGAGAAATCAATATTCTCCCACGTCAACGGCTCGGGGCGCAGCGAGGCCGTCCTTTCTGTATTCTCACATCCCACCCATGACCGCTAGGTTTTGAATGATCGTGATGAGTGTATGCTTTGATGTTGTTGAGTTCCCTAGTGATTGTGTGAGTTCAAAGTCCAACGCCGACAACACGGCTTAGTTGAACTCGCATCGATGCACATTAGCTCACGAGGGAGCAGTTCTAGCCTATTAAATTGGCTCGTTCATCACGCCAAGAAATGCTGCTCACAGGGCGAGGTAACCACGGCCTAGACACTTACCTTTCCTCTCGGATTCTGTGACTGGGGCAAAGAAATATATTGACTTTTTTCTTTATTATGACGGATTTTATATCACATCGGTTATCATTTTCTTTCTCTCGTTCAGTCTGGGGAGAATACACACATGTGACGATGAAGATATGAAAAAACCGAGGAAATGTTGGTTTCCGAACATGAATTCGTATAAGCTTCTACTAATGAGGAAACTCCTGGGCTCAGCTGAGGAAAGCGAACATATATTCCTCCACCACTGCTCTCGTTAAACGTCTGTACATATTCGTAACACAACCCCACAGTGTCGAATACAGTCATTAAGTGAACCTCTCTGATGTTAATAAATGTGAGATTATCAGCTCTTCTCCGAACTGTTTATTATAAATAGCTAGACTGACGATTCCGACAATCCAACATGACAATATGACAACCTTGAATATTCTTGGAATGGGAAAGCAATTGCAACCCAGAAATAATGATAACAGCAACCTGGATATCCAACGTCAGAACGAACTCGAGGGGAAATGTCAACTTACCCGATTGTTGTAGCAGTGACACTATGAACTACAAGTCGGGGCACCATGGGGGACAGTATTAAAAAGGTCAAATATGTTGGTATTCCTGGCTGCACCCACCTGAGAACTCCGCAGATTCCTATTTTCACTATCCACCTTATAATAATATTATTATGTATGATATGCATTGCAATACATTAAATGGATGCGAGAATCTCGTTGTCTACCGCAGTCATCTATTCCTGATGATCTTCAGACCAGCTCTCGCCGTGCGTCCAACACACATAAAATATATCAATAGTTAGAATGGAATATTCCTTTATGAAATATCCATATGATAGAAAGACAATATATTAGTATTAGATATATCATAAAGTATGATACATAGCATTGCATAGCTCACCTCCAACAACGATCCCATCCACTCCGACTCTCTGGTTCTTCCTCTTCTCGATGCGCTCGGAAATCAGCGGGCAATTTCGGACCAGCCTGACAAAACAAAATAGGAATATGATATTCCTATGATTATCCATATTCCTAATATTAATATGAATCATATTCCGAATATCCAAGTGCATTACACGTCTTACCTGACTTGATACAATCTCTTTCGCTTCTGAAGCTGCAACTTTCATGACCCCAGTGATCCCACGACTTCGAATCTCGCCAGCCAGATCGGCTAAGGCGAGTATTTCATCTCTTGCGAAGTCGCCAAGTCTCGTCACTGAGCTCAACGTAGATGCATCATCACCACCGGAATCTCTACGATCGTAGGCGGCGGAGTAGTTCACATTGGGAGTGCTTGGCGCCTCATAATTTTGCATCCATGCGAAGTCTTCATCCCCCTGTCCCGGAGTGGCCTCTTCTGAACCAGAAATTCACATACAAATTCGGGTAGAAGTGTACAGAAACCACGTCCCTCAGACACATGCAGTTGACCGTGTGCATATACTCACTGCCTTTGAGACTCGCGTGTGAGGTCTTATTCTTGGAAATCAAGTCAGCAACCCCTACCTGTTGTGTTGCATATCATATCCGACCACCGTGCCGAACTCGCCGTTCATCCATGGGAAACTCGTCAACCCACACAGCTGGACAGCCTGAGGAGGAAAAACAATGAAGGCTGATACCAGCCAAGTCCCCACTTCTCCTTCTGCTGGCCATTCTTGATCGAGAAATGCATCCTCTGACCTCGGGCCTGCCTCCAAGTCTCGGACACTCACATCTACATCACTCGAAGATGAGCAGGATGAGAAGGAGGCGGTTGACAGTGACCGCGAACGTGGCGGTATGTGAAGCATTAGATACAACTATCAATCGATCTCAGCGCCACACCAAGGATGAGGATACGTAGGATCGATCATACGTCGAGTATCGTCTTTCCTCAGCGCATACTACTGAATATCACATCTAGTTCATAAGTGAAAAAACCAACCACGGGCGAGTCGGCATGTACGAGTGGCAAAGACATTTCACTTCCATCCACAACTTCGTGATGGACCTCCCAATTCTGCCCGTAGCTTCTCGTGTGATGAACCTCGTGCTAGTAGAGCTTTCAACTTCGCAAGTAGTAACCTCGAATTCGAGTTAGTGTGTTCAATTTTCATCACCACACTGCGCGACGTTCATTTTCATGACATAGAGAAGAACGATTTTCCTAATTCTTTACACCTAAACTTCAGCTCCTATTTGAGCTCATCTGTTGACTGGATAAACGTCTCACCCATGGCTCGTACAATCTACCATGTCGAACGTGTATAATTTTGTTTCCACTCGAAAAAAATTGAGCTCATTCGAAATCAGTGCTGACGTTGGATTCTGACCATCGCCCCCAAACTTCGCTCGGATTCCCATCTCGCGAACTACTAGTATCCATACACTGCGTAACACAACTCAGCGAACCGCATCGAGCGAGATCATCCATATTCGAAACAGATCGCAACGTATAGTCCCTCGTGTAATAGGAATAGTATTGAGTTCCAAATTTCCAGGCCATTTCCCTACTACTATCCAACACAACATCACAATTAAACTCTACCTCAGTGAGATCGCCAAGCAATGCAATCAATGCAACCTCAATGAGGTCTCATGCCACTACACGGTGTTGATCACACGTATTGCAGACTGTGTATGTGAATGTGAAGTCCAGGGTCGACAACATAGCATCAACTCACGATGGATCAGTTCACACCTATTCCACGGGGAGAAAGAAGCTCGAGGCACATAAGGCGGCTCCGACTGCCCATGCAACTACTTCTCCTAACTTCTTCTTACAAGGAAAACAACACCTCGTATGAGTCCTCCAGGACAGATCACAGCTTCTACAGAAAATGCTTTCTATGTGAACACTACTTCAAAAAATACGTTTGGTTTTCTCACCTGAGCTCAGGAATTTCCTCATTATATTTACACCCGACTAAGGTCAGTAAAAGTGTCCAAAGACCAGCGCGAATTCTGCCTACTGTCACCAGCACGAACGGCTGAATCTTCCATAATCGAATATTTTAATCTATCAATTTGACGTACCACTCCAAGGCCAACTCTCGCCATATAAAACACAACATACAGGCTCTTGCTCATCATCACTAGTTGATACACAGGCCCGAAAGACGATAACAATATTATGATAATACCAACACAATTGCTACCGCAACAAAACCTATGTAACTAGTGAGCCTCTCATACTCTCGACAAGGAGAGTAAAAGCGATCCAGAAATACGACGCAACCATAGGCTGCCTTTGCCAGAGTATATACATGTGAATGATAAAAGTGTACAAAATTCGAATATAAAACTGCTGATAATCAGTAAGACTATGTGAACGACTACTGAAACACAGTCATCCATCGACCGGGCGAACTTGAGCAAGACAATTAGGATTCACGATCATATGATACGAATGAGATAGCCTCGAGACCAAGGCGAAAATTTCTTCACACATAACCGGTGATCAAGACGGAAAAATCCCCCAATAACAGAAGAGCCACAGACGCAGCCCTTCCTATGTTCATCATCATACACAGTCCGTACGGAGCCGTGACACTTCAGAAGCACAAGGAACCTAAACCGCAATGATTTCTCTCATCTTATCATAAATTCCACACAAGCACTAACGCAAATTCACTATTCGACACGATGGTATGCTCCGTAAAATTGACATTCTTCACCCGACTTTGATAGACCTCGCCATTCGACGATTACTACCATCACAACAGGAATCGGAATCGAAAGTCAACGAAGATCAAAATATTCAACATAAATATGCATAGACGAACGCTCCATATCATTGCTATATTAAACGTCACACACGTCCCTTCACATGTGCTCTTCCGCGAAACCATACCCCGAAACAGCCAGAAAAAAGGTACGTAATTTTGCGATTTTTTTCCTACTATCTACGATTGTCCATCCCTACGTCCCCCCTATAAAATTTCGTTCAACAGACATCGAATTGACGCCAAAACCGCCGCATATCAACCAATGCATAAATACAAAATTTCACGAATTTTCTCCCAAGAAAATTGGTGTTAGCCATCACCCTAAAGCGATACCACGCTACTAATTTGACCCCAACCCCCCTATAGGACATCCCATTTTGTATTGCCTGCAAATATGACGTCCTCCTCAGAGATCCTTCGCTCTCACTGTTGCCAGAAACAGGATGACCAATCATATAGCAGAAGTTCGGCAGATATATAACCGTCAAAGTTGAATCGGACCAATAACACTCCCCATCCTGAAAATTTGTCAATAACTATAAAGCCGACGCGGAACCCCTACAATGCTATACGCAATTTTATGTTTATCAGCAATCTTCCCCTTAGGCTTCAACTCGACTCGCTGTACGCCATGCCTGCGATAAGGGACCAAGCTTCTCCTGAGATCTACCACTGTTATTCTCACTCAATATCAAAAGTGGGACGATGCCCCGTAGCATCCTTTAGAGCCGTTGACGATTTATGTAAACCAATCAGTGAAAAATAGTGTAGTAGCTGAACCTACCACAAATGAAAATTTCCCAGAAACTTCAACTAGGCTTCAAACTCACCTTATTGCGATTTGTAGTCAGGAACATACTCTCACTCCGCTTCAGCTCGTCACCGACGGAACAAGGGGCAAAATTCTTGGGCGGAGGATACTACACAATCAAAGACACATTTAGTTCTGATAGATATACGTCCCCGGGTGAGATAAAAATAAAGAGAATGCTACTAATTTGATGAAAATTTCATAGGAAACTGATCGGAGAAGATCGAAAACGAGTTCTCCCGGGAATATTATAGGTTTCTGGATGAATCCTTGTGGACAAAACCGCGCATTCACAGGCAAATCAGACCAACTCACGATGTGTTTATTATGAACATCTCGGAAGAGCTCAGGACTGACGATATCGTAGCTTCCCTTGTCGCTCCTAGTCTTCGTCACACTGCAACTACCAGTGAAATCGACATCAACGTCGTCGGTCGTGCTCAATTTTCCCGAAGTCGTATTGCTATCGCCACTCCTTCTAGAATCTTCCACCAGGCTCGAGCCCTTACTAGGTGATGAGCTATTCATATCATCCCTGAAAAAATTATGAAAAATTCCTAGCTAGTGAGCCTACAGATTATGAACGGTCTTGATATCAGCTTCGTAATCCGTCACCTTGGCACAGATAACACTGCGAGCGCCGCATACACCATATCTGCGATAAAACGTATGAGCGACAATATGTTTCCCAGTGCGGCTCACCTGGCAGTTCCCAGGAGATCCCTCCACCCACGAGCCTTCATATTCACGAAAGAGATAAAACCGAGGGACACTGAGAACAGCAAGTTAGAAGTCTCAGTGTAGGGGGGAAATGTGCACAAGATCAACTACATGTGTTGGTGGTGACAATGTGAAAATTCTAAGGATTTTTTTTGGAAAATTCTTGCTGATTTCTGTACACTTCTAACCTAATTCATATGTAAACCCCTTTCATTAGTGAGGAAGCTTCTGAGCTCAGCTGAGGAAAGCAAACATATATTCCTACTCCAACACTGTGTTCATTCCTGAGCTCAGCTGAGGAAAGCAAACATATATTCCTACTCCAACACTGTGTTCATTCCTGAGCTCAGCTGAGGAAAGCAAACATATATTCCTACTCCAACACTGTGTTCACTCCTGAGCTCAGCTGAGGAAAGCAAACATATATTCCTACTCCAACACTGTGTTCACTCCTGAGCTCAGCTGAGGAAAGGAAACATATATTCCTACTCCAACACTGTGTTCACTCCTGAGCTCAGCTGAGGAAAGGAAACATATGTTCATACTCCAACACTGTGTTCACTCCTGAGCTCAGCTGAATGAAGGCACACATATTCCTCCAACACTACGAACTCACCCATGCACGTTGCAATGATATCGATGGTCCCAGTCTCATTAACAACCTTCATCACGTCAAGTGGTCGATACGATCCTTTTGCAGAGTAAAACGATGCCGTGAGGGGGTTCGCAACGCCGCGGACTTCAGCCAGAGCATTAGCAGTGCCGCCAGGCAGCTGCCCCACAGGCACGAACCTAGCTCGTGGATCTGGATTCCTAGATAGACCATTGACAGCCTCATCTGAAAAGGCAATAATAGTAATTCCAAAAAAGCTGTACAAAAAGTCTTACCGACGGTACCGTCGCCACCAATAACAATGACCATTCTATAGCGGTCGACATCCAAACGCTCGCAATCTTCTTCTATGTGCATCCGGTGAGTCGTCTCTACTTTATCATACCTAACGACAGCACTCATAGACGAACACAGTCATGCTCATCCAGTGTGCAAAGAACATACTACTGAGGGAATTTTGAAATTTATTATTGTACACTCCTAACCGAATGTCTATAACTAGGAAGGAAACTCGAATGAGCTCAGCTGAGGAAAACGATCAACATGAAATCCTCCAACACTGTGCTCAACTCACTCGACATCGGCGATCGCAAACATGGGCTTCAAGAACTTGCGAAAGAGTTCCCTCGCAATCCTTTTTCCTCCATAAGGGTTCACGAAAACCAAGACCTTCCCAGCCGCTTGCTTTGCTCTCAAAGTCTCGTACCATTCAGTGCGAGCCTCGTCGCTCTCGAACGCCACTGAAAATGACAATGCACTGCTAACAAGGCATCATCCAGGAACCTATAATGTTTTCAAGACGACCTCATTTTGAATTTTCCGAATGGCGAGGAACACATTCATCGATCAGTTTCCCATGTAAATATCATCACACTAGGAATCGTTATTTCTCAAAGCCAAAGGCAAGTCTAAGAAGCCAAGACTTACATCTAACTTGCTTTAGTTCCCTCACAGAAGGCTCGAGGTACTGCTGAGGGCACACCCAAAAATCCAACCGGAATCTTCCAGCCTTCTCGTCCGCATTCTCGATCTTCTTCGCACCGAGGACGTCAAATACCGGGATGAAGACTCTGTCTCTCCCAGCAGCCAGGATGAGCTCTTGCGTTGAAGGGTTGACTTTGATTAGCACGAGTAGCCCTTTTTTGTTGAGCAACTTGCACTCGGTGTAAGAGAAGTCTTCAGTAGCATCCTGAAGTGAAGTATCTACGCAGGAGTCATTGACGCCAGGAAACCTACGAATTTGGTACGCTCAGAACGATAGGTCGTGTGCTTGCCTAGCACCGACGAGAATACACCGAGCTTCGAACCTCCTCCGAAGACCGGCATAGAAACCGGGAAAGAACTAAACTCTGAGCTCACATAGAATATGCATATGGTTTACTACACGTGTTGGTCACAATGTGAAAATTCTGAGGAAATTTTGGAATTTCCTCGTTGGGCTCTGTAGGTATCTATCCGAATTTGTATATAAATTTCGATAAGGATACTAATCTCGGCTGAGGAATACGATCATAAATTCCAACACTTGATTTCCGGGCGAGCGAGATCATAGGTACGCGCTGACCGTTTCTCGGGAGAGCATCACGAAATCTGTTGGCAGGTTGTAGTCGCTGAAGCCGCATCACGTCGGGTACGTGAGACATCAGGTAAAGTCTGAGGTCATATTCGCTGATGGGCATGAAGCCACGCTGAATGACTAGCAGTCCTATGTGCTGTCCCTGGAGTGCCCCGTCTAGTAGTAATGAGACTTGGTCGCATAGACTTCAGAAGTCTACGTAGGTTCTATTTTGAGAGCTCTCTGAACTTGTACTACACATGGTGTTCACAAATCAAACGATTACATTGATCAACTGTAGCAGCATGTCTCTGTCGCGATGGGCTCCTTCTTGGGACTTCACCACATTTACTGCAAGATATAATTGTGTTACTTGTCGGGATTGCGCAGTCGCCTTGCCTTTGACACAAAGCTTTCCCGTATTATACGACAGCGGCAGGATTCGAACCTGCGCAGGCAGAGCCTAGTGGATTTCTAGTCCACCTCCTTAACCACTCGGACACGCTGTCTGATTTATTTATTTGCTTTAACATACCTCGGATTGATTGGAATCCCGAAGCATCACAAGTTTCATTATGGTAGCAAAACTATTCAAGTCTTATAATATGAGACGATTATCAAACGTTACCAGACAACTTTTCTGGTGACGTTTGATAAACGTCTCACTTGATTGGTGGTTTCACACTACGGCTTGTTTGAGACATTTTGGTTGAGTAAATAATTTCGAATTGGTAAAAAGTCTCTCACCAGCGATTGTGTTGGCCCAATTGAATTGGTCCAATTCCTTGTGCTCCGATCTCAACACGTCTTATACTCCAAATGAGAAGATTGCTGCAAACGTGGTCACTGACATCACAACTTTTTCGTTCTCGCACTGTCCATGTCTATTGACGATATGTGATATTCAGCTGCATCTAGACTACCGCCTGTGGCGGTGAAACTGACAGCTTCTAACTTCCGCCCATCGCTCTTCCACTGAGCGTTAGCATTAGCCTCTTTTCGAATCGTTTTATCGCATAAAAAATGTACACACATATCCCCACAGTCAACAGTGACAATATGAGAATAACGGGAAATGTGTGATAACTCTCCTTGTTTTCCGTACACTTCACCCGATTTCGTATATGTGAGCTTCAATAATCAGTGAGGAAACTACCACCGAGCTCAGCTGAGGAAAGCAAACATACATCCCAGTGGGATGTATCCCACCACTGATGCCTTCCGAGCAGATTGAGTCAAGTCTCCAGGAAACACCGGAAATGCCCTACCACACCCCGCACATAACTTCAAAACACGACAAGGTTCACACACAAAGGTATATGGAATGATAAAACTACTATCTACGAAGACTATCAATGCTTTCTAAGCCTCGACAACAGCACGTGCACCAATCTCGACACCACCACAGAATTCGGCATCTCAAATGCCCAGTTGACAGTTGAAAATGACAACAACAAGAAATGCCCAGCTGCTATCGAGACGGCTCCTCAATCACCCACTGCAGCACCCAGATTGATTGCCATGAGCAGGCTGTCCCGGCCTACCACACCACCGTCAAATCGTCTCAACTGTAGCACTATTACCTAAGACGTGCAGGGCCGCCCGCACCCGATCGATTAGGCTGAGGCGTAGTCTTAACCCGTGACTTGATGCCTCTGGACATTTCAATGAATGCCTGTGAAAGATCAAAAATCATCGATTTTCGTAATTTTCAAGAATTCACCTGCTCAACGTTGTGCGAGTTTTTCGCAGAAGTTTCCAAAAAAGAAATTCCGAGCTGATCTGCCAACTCCTTACCCTCATCGTAGGTGACAACCTGACGATGACACGCACCAACAACATATAGAGAAAACAACAACTGTCGCTATCACTAATGCAAGAGTCAGTGTTAGAGGAATATATGTTCGCTTTCTCCAGCTGAGCTCAGGAGTGAACACAGTGTTGGAGTAGGAATATATGTTCGCTTTCTCCAGCTGAGCTCAGGAGTGAACACAGTGTTGGAGTAGGAATATATGTTCGCTTTCTCCAGCTGAGCTCAGGAGTGAACACAGTGTTGGAGTAGGAATATATGTTCGCTTTCCTCAGCTGAGCTCAGGAGTGAACACAGTGTTGGAGTAGGAATATATGTTCGCTTTCTCCAGCTGAGCTCAGGAGTGAACACAGTGTTGGAGTAGGAATATATGTTCGCTTTCTCCAGCTGAGCTCAGGAGTGAACACAGTGTTGGAGTAGGAATATATGTTCGCTTTCCTCGGCTGAGCTCAGGAGTGAACACAGTATTGGAGTAGGAATATATGTTTGCTTTCCTCAGCTGAGCTCAGGAGTGAACACAGTGTTGGAGTAGGAATATGTGTTTGCTTTCCTCAGCTGAGCTCAGGGGTTTCCTCACTAACTATACAAGTTCACAGAAACCAATAAGACTACCCAAAATTTTTATATTCTCACCAACACATTTCGCTGACCATGTGCATATTTTCCAACACTATGTAAAATACCTTTTTTGATGTGAGGTCACTCTTGTTGCCGACCAACAGCTTGCTGACATTCTCAGTCGCATATTTGTCAATTTCTTGCACCCAATGTTTAACATTGTTGAAGCTTTCACGATCCGTTACATCGTATCTGCACAAATACGGCGCGTGTCAATTTGATATGATGCAAATGTGTGTTATTTTCCGAGATCAGAAACTATATCGCATAAACAATGTAAGCATTGCTATGAACATGTGATGTGATAAAAGTAACCTTTCGAGACTATGATAGCGACAAGTTGTTCACTATCATTAATCCCGGAATAGTAAACACACATTCTTCACATAATATCAAATTCACACGTACTGTACTTGTATGAAATTCTTACACAATTATGATGCCGTGAGCTCCTCTATAGTAACTGGAAGTTATCGTTCTGAATCGCTCCTGGCCAGCCGTGTCCCACTGGAAAAAATAATCACCGTAAAAATTCCCTCTCTTCATATTATTACAATTTGCAATTTTATAGTTTTTCCATCAAGTTCAATGGTACGAATCTTAAAGTCAACCCCGATGGTCGAAATGTAAGATTCAGTATAAGTGTCGTCCTGAAATCACATTTGTGTTGAACTCTACCAATTGCATTCGTTTTCTTACAGCAAACCTCAGCAATAAACACGATTTCCCCACGCCTGAATCGCCGATCAACAACAACTTGAATAAGTAGTCGCTAAAAATGAACAAAAACGATCTCGTCCCTTTTGATACCGCAAAAAACCGAATTCCCATATGTCACCCTTGAGCGAAAGTATTGAACTTCTTGTCAAGCCACCGTTGGCGAAGCCTTGTACATATCTTATTGTCAAATAGAGGTTGATGATAACTCATACAAGCTGGAAAATTCTCAATATTTTTCCCATAAAAATCCACGAAAAATGAGACCCAAAAATTCCCATAGAATTATACGATACTCCCCGTCCCTATACTTACTATTCTGGGTTCATAATGGTTATAACACAATGATGAATGATAGCGTTAGATGTGACAACCTTGGTATCGGCTAGCGGAGCGATGCGCGATTGTGCAAATTTGACAAAAATGCCGCTTTAAATCTCGCTCGCCCACAAAAAAGCGCCCGGGGTTTGTTTTCAAATGTCAACCTCGATGTAAGGAGAAGTGTTGGAATACATTTTCGCTTTCCTCAGCTGAATTCTTCCTTGTCAAGTACAGAAGTCTACATACAAATGGACAGAAACCAATGAGAATTCCTCAGTATTTCCGCAAAAAGTCACTTCCGCATGTAGTTGACCATAAGCGTATTTTCCCACACCGCTGAGTGTCCCCCAAAAGGGGGGGGGCGTGTCCCGACAGCGATCCCTAGAAGCCTTAGGTAGAAGTAGATCACCAGTCGTGGGTTCAAATCCCAGTCTGATCATTTTGCCGAATTAACTTAGTGTGATGTTGCTCGCCCATGAGTTCATGAATGCTCTGCGTTGGGCTTATGATGATAACTAGTCTTGTTCCACAGTATGGCACCAGCCGCTAACGGCTCCGTCTCGGCTCATGAGGAGTGCTCTTGAAATTCAGAGGAGGTCTACTGAACACCCCGAATACTTGTACTTCGATGCAACTCAACTTCACTGCTGAATGCAGGAGAAACGGTATCGGAATAAACCATCTTTTCTAATGAAATAGTTTGTTTATTGTTTATCGACTATCAAGGCCTTGGCTCGGAGTTCACATTCCGATGCGTCATTGCGAGCATACCGCTCGGCTGAAGAAAAAGCGCCCGCGTAATAAGATACAGCTCACCTGATTCAATATCCCTCTCGGTGCTCTGAAAAAATTGAAGTGGTGATGCTACACTTTGCAAGAGCGATGGAAAAACACAAAAGAGGAAATTTGGGAGAGTGCTCATAGGTTTCTGTGCCCTTCTACCCGAATTCGTACGTAAACCTCAATCATTAGTGAGGAAGCTCAACTGAGCTCGGCTGAGGAAAGCGAACATATATCCCAACAATGTTCATGCTATCAATACCCAGACCATCGCTGGCCGACGAAATGCGGAGTCGGAGAACCAGGTTTCACCAACTCGCCAAGCTTGGTGATTTCGGGTCCTAATGAACTCTCGCCAACACGCTCAATCAAGGGATACGATCGCTTCTGGACCATATTTCACCTCTTTGGCATCAACACCTAACGAATTTCACCGAGATGTGGCGGAAACTGGTTGAGGTAATCCGTAGTTTCGTTCGCCCAAATGATCTATTACGTTCTGTGCGCACGGTTACAGCAACTTGGTATTGGTGTAACATGCCAGTGGCTCAGATATTGCCACAAAACTTGGTGAACTTATCGGTATTTGCCAAGTACGTGTCGTAAAATGCCGATATCTTGGTATAATCATTTGTTTATGAAGATTAGACCATCTTTGGCGATGTCCGCCTTTTATCGATCACGGTTGGTATATTCCCGAGTCGGTGTCGAATATCGCCAGGTTATTTGTTCAAATCTGGTTTTGTGACAGGCTTTCGCCACAACTTTGTGATGATTCCTGTCCAGCGAAAGCCGTATCAGGGCCGCATACTGCCAAGCTGGCTGTAACCGCACATAATGTTCGGTTAAATCCAGCTTGGCAGTATCAAGGGTGAATTCACTTACATCACTGAAGTGTGCCGCACACTTCAGTGACTCTGATTATGATTATCATGTGACATGATTCACAAGACATGGTTCATGTCCTGTGGTTGGGCGATAGAGCGGTCGAGTACAGGAAAGTTCGCGCGGGGAACCCAGGATCTACTCCCATGAAATGTTAGCACACTTCGTTCACCTTTACGACTCAACACTAATAGTTATGGATTTCTTTCACAGAGATAGTATCGTCTCCTTATCCCGTCATTCGATATTGTTATTGCACATTGTACCGCACGCTACACTATCTGAACGCAAGTCGTATTAAGTATATGGAGAGCTCAAACATAGAAGAAACTTTTCACATTATCTTCACTTTGCTATCGTAGGCTTCTCGTGATACCTGATAACACTGATCGAGATACTCCACAGAGCATGCTGAACTTTCCGGTTTACTTCCCAAAAAAGTACTCGGAGCGAATACGGATAAAACCGCGATGAGTCGGACACCATCTAAGAGATCAGTCTCCGACCGAATACGACTGCTAACTAACATACGGACACTATCTATTAGATTAGCCGTGGCGCAAATACGAATGACAGCTCACATAAAGGACGCAATCTATTGGATTAGAGCGACGAACCTCAAGCACTGTTCGTAGTACTGACAGTGCTTGAGGTACTTGAGGACCTCAAGTTGAGGTGGTGATATTCCGCGTGATTGTCAGTATTACTGACAATCATGCGGAAGATCACCGTGAGGACAGAGCCGTTGGCAAAGGTATTCACTCGACCTGGCCGAATTAATTCTTTGCCAAGTTTGCCGAGACGGCCAAACTCAACGAGGAGGTTGAACAACGTCATATGACCTTGTATGAATCGGTCAGTGATCTCCGATCGTCGTATCTACATAGAGATCCTTCTTTTCGATGGAATGCTCCGACCAAAGCTCGAGTTCCATAATTCATCGACATCGATGGTAAGGCAATGAGTGTGTTATGCACAACGGCGGTGATCGATAGCCGCAAGCAAGTTAGATTCCCAGTTATTGTAGGTGAGCGCTGCGCGTAACGACTGGATGAGTTTCCAACTTTCCCTGAAATCCTAGAACGAACCGTACGACGAACACATTCCTTAATCTTCAAAACTTTCTTAATGGGGATCCGTTGACCCGAGAATCGGGTCCCGATTCGGAACTCCCGAATGATCAACGACTTCCTTCGAGCTTTTGCGGCAAGAGTCTTGCCACTACGAGTCAATACCATCGTGACCGTTTAGCACAATGCCTAACGCGTATACAATACCGTAACTAATCCCTGACTAAGATACCGTTCAGAAGAAACTTAGCCACTAGCGAATGATACACCTCAAATCACAGTAAATCACTCATCACTAATCGTTGGACCTGGGCTCAGGTCTAACGTAGGCAAAGGAGTTAAGTTAATAATTTCGATTATTTCAATTGGCTCACTTACAGACGCCTATTGATTAGACCCTAATCCTAGGGTTCACGCACCCCAAGGAACAGCACTCATGCACAAATCTGTGACGCGAATCATGTAGGCTAGCCGCTCGCACAATAGACAGCATAGACCAAACAGCAAATATCGTAGCAGAAAAGTACAGTAAATACCATATTACAAGACACAAATGAACCATAACAGTCAACAGATCTCCGTGCACTGCGCCGAACCGTACAGTGCTCAACAGAATACCAGTGGCTCTGATCATCACCGTCATCATGGCCCATCATTGATGGCAAATTGCCATTGGTAATGGTTGTGCTCACTGCCAGTGAGTCACTGGAGCGGTAGGGGTCGTGAACATCATCATTGTGATGACAAGCCAGTAGTGGCGTTCATGGGACTGGTGGATCGGAGATGATGCTCAATGGCATCAGCACTTGATGGCATCAAGCTCCGATCCACCAATCCCTGCTGGAGCCGACCAGTATAATATACCGATACTATCGGTCCGATAGGATATAAGAGACGGTCTCTTAGAGACCAATTGAAACCGAGAAATTCTACACCTGAGAGAAGCAGAGCGACCTCAGATCGCGTCCAGAAATTGTAGCACCTCATGCTCCCGACCGCAAAGCGGCCGGAGTAGTAAGCAATTAATTCACGGCGTGAATTGGCCCCTCGCTCCATTACCATCATCTATAGAAGTGGACCAACGTTGAGACTTGATATAATGATCTTGTACAAACTCCAATGACTAGTGTATGACCTCACCCTCGGAGACACTGGCTAGAAGGGGGTCTCGTTCTCGAAAGACAAGACCAGCGCAAACTAACATTATCAAACCATCACTAGGTCGCCCCCTGGTCTGCATCCGGGTGGCCTCTTGTTAGACTACATGATAACCGGTCACAATATTAGATGGACAGGCTGAGGTATGCATAGTTCCTTGAAGGCACATTACGTCGGGGCATACTAGATGATGAGAGATGATGAAGAAAGGCCACATATAATATATGTCATATATTAAGGGACATGATCGTATACGACCTTCTCCGTTTCCGAAGAGGCCTGCCTGCTGGACGACGTCTCCTTCTGCAAAGCATCCCCCGTATACGTGCCAGACGAGGGCTAACAAGGGTAGGTCTTCGCCTTCGGTTGCCCGAATTTCGAGTCATCTTACGGTGGCCTCTACCACGCGACGTAGACGCATTCGGGTTCATGTGGGAGTGCTGGACACCACCGATTTGGTGGCACCAAAACAGGCATGTGCTCATGCGTGCCCCATAAAAATGAGAGTCGATAGCCAGGGCGCGCGCTGGTCGACCCATATTTCGCAACCCTAAAATCACCTACTTGGCAATTCTTGTGCAGAAGACCAACTTGGCGGGACCTGTCTATGTGCAGTTATTGCCAATACTGAAGTTGGCGGAATGAGAACAACACGCAGATTGCTGCACATCTGTTGAATTTTGCAGAATCCCCCAAATCTTAGTCCAAATCAGTTGTAGAGTAACGTATTTCATCACATTGTTGTAATCTGTTCCAGCACTGGTATCACCTATAATTCCTGTCATTAGGCCTGCGAATCTGTTTGGCGTCATTTTGGCGATTTCTGAGTTGGCGAAATCTGATACAGCCGGAGTCGGAGTGTTCCGAGAAATTTCGCGCGCCACGAAATTCAACACAACATCGATCTTCAGCATGAACTCTTCATCGCCGTTCATAAATAGACAAATCTCCCATCGTGAAGGGCAGAGGAGCCACGCGCCTCGGCTGTCGATCCGCCACGAACGACCCCTGAAAAAAATTTCCCAATAACAAAAACCACACCAGACCGATTCCTGTACATCATCTCGCAATGTCTTGACTGACTGTGCCGTGCGTAACAGTGATTTCTCCCATACCCGCGGTGAGTCTTCGGCGACAGCTCGAATGGAAGTCCGCGATGACCGACCAGTGACTCCAGATGCTTCACGCCTTCAAACAAATTTTCTATTTCCTTTGAAACCGCCGACGCAGGAACTTACTCTAGTCGTCGTGGTGATGGCGGTATGGCAAATTTCTTCCGCATTTCACTTAGTTTCATCTCAACAGACGAATCTGTGAATATACGTTCGCTTTCTTCAACTGAGCTCAGGAGTTTCCTCATTAATTGTAGAAATTCACGTATAAATTCCAATGGGTGTGCAAGTTTCCTTACTAATTATAGAAGTTAGCATGCGGATTTTCGGGTGAATGTGTACAGAATTTCCCAGAATTCCCCCACAATGTTAATATTGTCACCAACACACATAGTTGATCATGTGCTTAGTTTCCCACACACACGTTCTTACCAACGCTTCTATCTTCAGGAGCATTACGACAGCCCTGTGATGCATGAGCCGTCGAAGTCGATCGCGGTGTCTGATATTAATCTCCTTTCCCTCACCCCGATTCCTTTTACAGTAGATTCACTGCTGCATGGTATTCTCACAGACCCTCGCATTGTCGGAGGTTTGTTCATCACCACCGCGGGAATTCCATCAGTCTGAGTGAGAGAAAAACTCTCAACGGAGCAGCACAAGCAGCTCGCCAACTTCCGATTTCTCCTTCGCTACTGCCTCCTTGAGGTGCCTTGTAGCTCTGAGTGCCGCTGATAGCATTGATCGTACATGAAAGCAAATACTCCTCCTGCAGTGCATGATATTCAAATGTGCATTTTCTATTCCGGGATTAATGATAGTGAACAACTTGTCGCTATCATAGTCTCGAAAGGTTACTTTTATCACATCACATGTCCATCGCAACATTCACATTGTTTATGCGATATAGTTTCAGACCGATTCTTATTAATCTCGGAAAATAACATGCATTTACACGTCAAATTGACCCGCACTGCACACGAAAAACTCCCAGACGTACTTTATTGAGATCATCGATCTCCTTGTTCCCCATTTCAGAGAGCTGCCGGTCATCGTGAGTACTATCATCATCCATCTTCAAATGTCGTAGTTGATTTGTCTACACTCCACCACAAGACGTGTAACGTAACAAAGTAAATCACATCAGATTTACACAGTTTCGACTTCGGGTAGAAGTGTAAAGAAACAGACTAGAAATTTCCCAAATTTCCTCACAGTTCTCATTTATTCTCACCAACGCACGTAGTTGACCACATACATATTTCGCCACGCTCTACTACACCGCCTGGCACTACCAAGTTATCATAAGCAGCCTCGTTCGAGCAAGGCCAGCAAACCACACCAGTCCACGGCCCAGGTGCGGAGGTAGAGGGCTCTGGCAGCAACTCCCAGGTGATTCGTAGAACACCAGGAAAGGGAGATAGCGTCATGAGGAATGTTTGATCGATATAGCAATACTGTCAATATAGTCCTATCGATAGATCCGTTCGCTATAGTATAACAAAGTATATCGAATACAGCTATTAATATAGCACTACTCTCCAGCACTACTGTCAACAAACCGCCTGATTGACAACACAACCCCAAGGCTCGCCATCTGGAATCCCATCTTCTGCCTTCTTATCATCCGCAGCAGTGTAAGTGTGTATATCAAGGAGGACCAGACATTGCGTCTAATCCCGATCTGCTTCATAACTCGTTATCCTAAGCCTCTGACTCTAGTTGATGATGGTAGTCGAGAAAAATACAATAAAGCCCCTCTACCTTTGTCGAGCACCAACTGAGCGTAGGGATTAGTCCCGCCAAATGAATTGATATTATCAATGTAATTGACTATTTTGCTTATCTTATCAAATTGATAAGATAAGCAGAATAGTGACGAAGATTATCAGGCAGTTTGGTGTTGTTGTTGCCGACTGCCAAATTGAGCTTCTCTGCTACCGGACTGGTAGTACCAGTGAAGAATAGTCAACGAGACAAGAGTCGTAAACAGAAGATCGACATATGGTTCGAGGCTAAACTTGTTACGATATGAATCAGATCATCTAAGAGGCATTGGATGGCTTGGTTGATCGTAGGAGTAAGGCATTGTCTCACGTGGAATCGCAACTCAATTCGACCTTCAAAAATATTAATTTCACATTCCGCGAATTTTCATGAAATTTCGTGAAATATTTCGACATGAAATTTCACGAGTCAGATTTCACTGAGATGCATAACCCTGCTCCAGCCGATACACCGTGCATTTTACCATAAGTCGACTCGACGCCATTTCTTCCACGAGTAGGGTATCGCACCCGTTCGATACCGTTTCCCATGAATATTAATAAAATTCGACTGCTAGAAAGGCGCCCAAGACGCTCAACAAAATCACGCGGATATATTGACAATTCAACAATACATATAATGTGTGAGGGAAAAGAGCCCAGTCAATGAACAATTGAGTTTACACTGTCCTGTGCAGAATCGTCATGTGCTATGAGATTATCAGAAGTCATAACGATCACGCTGATGCATATATACCATAACTAACCATCAATATACCCCCCTCCTCCTTCAGCCAGAAATCCCGATGATATCGTGAAGACCATCAATCAACTACTACACCGATTACGCCATTGTATTATAGACACTTCAAAACACCCGCCCCTGAAAACACTGTCGCATCCCGAGTCGCATCTACTAAAGGCCCTTTTACGGCCTCTAGTAAGTATCTGAAGAGTCGCAGATAAGAAGACTTTTCGAAGAGGTCCACGACTCCTAGTATATCCCATGTTAATCTCCAGATATTAGACCTAAAGAATTAGATATAAGAAGGCGAACTGAACCGATATTACCACGTTTTTCGCGAGCAGCGTCCGACTCTCTGCTCGAACTGCACGTACTCTTATTGGATTCTGGGCTATGAGCCTGCAAACCAGGTTGTGATACGAGTATCTCTCACAGAATACTGATGGCAACAAACATTCGCTCCTCACCTCATGCTCTAATAGAGCATGAGCAGCTCTATCTCTGACCTCGTCCTCGGCTTACATTCGAACGAGGGAGCCGTATGAAGTAGAGCGAATCTACATCCCACCGCCAAACTCTGGCACGCCTCTTTGGGTCTGTGTATGACAGATTCCTCCAGTATCCGGGTAATGTCAGTCCTCATCATATCGGCATCGAACCACAAGGCCTTTCCGAGGACGTAATGTCCTCGGAGTCGAGGCGTGTAAGACGGGCACCAAGATCCTTGTGCCCGTCTTTGTCAAAGATGCCGTAGGTTATGAATTAAAGTCCGGAAAGAGGCATGTGTAGGAGAAACACTAAACTTGACTCAATCTATAGCCCTGATCACATGACGCAACCTTAGAAAGAACTTCCTCTTTCAAAGAAGGAATTCTCCATCCTTGATCAGAGGCATTATGCCTCAGGCATATCGGCTGTGAGATCCTCGAACGAGGTAACAAATCATACAGTACCGAATTCTAGGCCACCCAGCTTATCTAATACGCTTACTAACGCTTACTCTACACAGCGTGGCAAAAGAGTCGAATGCGATCTGTTGAAACTCTTAGACAATCACAGAACGAGTTCTTCGGGAAGGTATCCTCGATAAATAATCCGCAAGTTGCATACGCTAAGCCGATGAGGCGCGCCGGAAGGTCTCTGAACCGGTCGCGTCTTACGTGACGTAAGTTACGTCAAAGGTCCACCATAACCAAAAATATTCGAGGACCGCTTCTGACCGGGGGCGAATTAGGATTGCTCCAGGTCATATCCACTATAGATGTCCGCGATGACTATGGCTGAAAGCGCTAATGCTACAATGTTACTAGCACAATGCTACACTAAACTTACAGTATTCACAATACAGCTTTTGGTGACGGAGAATCTCCCCAGCACTACCTAGGCCTAGCCTAGGCTGGGCCTAGGCTACAGCCTGTAGCTGATCATTTCGTCCACTAGGAGAAGGAGGTCCACCGCTCAACGCGTAAGTGCAATCTACGGATGAGAGGATTCCGAAGAATGCGGAACTGATGCATATGGTTGGGGAGTGTCGCACGGAGTTCAAATGGAGAGACTCTCCTGACACGAATTGGGACTCATTCCCAATACCAATCGAGTTACATCCTTGGCAGCGATCCCACCACTCCCAAATAACACTGAATGAAAACCTTGTCAAATGCCTGAAACCTCGTTAATAGTGATACATAGTTTCGGGACGGTCAACACTCAACTTTTCAGTTGTACAGCACCGGCATCGTGAACGAATGAGCCTAGTGGATCCGAGGCGACCGATACCAACAAATACACTATTTACAAGTAAACGAGATATCGAGGCACAACGCTCCTCACAGTGAAGTGTGCACTTCAAGTGCAGCACGTGGAGGTAGCATGATGTGAGATACTATCCACAGTACGGAAGTGGCTTATGCGAGCCACGAGCGCTGAATGATAATTTAACACTAAACTAGGAACTATCCTTGCGAACACACTTTAGGAACTTGATAGAAACGTTATTCGCAGATTATTGTGAAATTTAAAGGATGCCATCCTTAGGATGAGGAATAGAACAGAAACCAGCACAACGTCTCAAATCTTGACGCTGACCGAGGCTTTCAAATACGCCCCTTGATGAGATGCTCGTAATAATAAATACTGAGCTGGTAACCGAGAACTTAGAAGTACACAGGACTGGCATGCCAGATCTCCCAGCGCCAGTGCCAGTCGTTCTTATAGAACAGGACATTTACCCAGGCGTTTAGATTCACACCAGAGAAGAACTGCCACTTGTTGGGCAAGTTATCCATAGTGTTGCCCTTAATATCGATCGAGACTCCGGCACCAGCAATCCAAAGAGAGACGCTGGTTCCAATCTCACCGTAGGCAGTAATTACATTGTTCGGTTTCGCAGTACAGCCAACCTTAGCCCATACCTTCCAATTAATGATAGAGCCAGCAACAGGTACATTCACGTTGAAAGTGACACTGATCTCTATTTCGGCTTTGAAAGTACGCTTGTCGGGCTGCAGCAAGTCCTCCCCAGAGACGCTTCCAGAAATACAAACGACGATATTGAGGCTGAAACCCTCGCCGTACTGCCAGACAATTGCACACCCCTCAGCTTTGACGCTAAGGTTGAGTACGGGAGCACCATCGGACTTTCCTATTTCGATAGACAATGTCAATGAAGCGGACTTCTTGTCATCAGTCACGTCTACGAAAGTCACTCCGGCATTGAGAGAGAACTTCTCCATAGTGGCGTCGGCAGAGACAAAGAGGCAATACCTTTGCACTTGCTTGCCCTCATCGTTTCTGCAGCTCTTGGGGAATTCGAACTTCACGAGTTCAACCATCCGCCTATTGTACTCGGTGTGGAAGAAGGTATCGGCAGCGGATCCCTTGGGAATGTCGAAGTACATCACGCCGGCCTTCGCACCGGACAAGCCTCTACGAAGCCTGCGGGACTTCAGCCAGTCGACTTCTTCCGCATCTTCGAAGAAGGTACGCTCATCTTCGGCAATGAAGGTGGCGGTGACATAATCGAGATTGACCGGGGGAGCATCACCATCACCCTCTCCCAAACGGCGGGAACTGGTGATCTGATAGGTCGTATGCATCTCCTTCTCGGCTTCAGCGACGCCCATGGCATCATCGAGCGCCTCGTGGTTGGAGTACTCGGTCTCCTGGAGAGTTTTGCCGTTGAAGCTGTTCATACCAACAAGTTTCACCGGATTCTCATCGTTGGAATCGGTATAGAAAACCCAGTGGTCAGGGTACATACCCGTCTGATAAAGAGCCGTGTAGTTTGCCTTGGTGCTTGCATCGACTCCCTGAGGACCCCACTTGGTGTATTTGTGAACGGTAGCACCATTGAGGGTGGTGGTGCCTTCGGACGTCCACCCATCCTCCTTGAGGCTTCCAGGGGCTTTGGCCGCACCGAGAAGGCGCACAGATTCCGGCTCTTGCTTGGTCTCAGATATTGTGATAGCCTGATTCTTGTAAAGCTGATCGATACGCTTGGTCTTGGGGCTTTCAACAGTCATAAGGAACTGATAGGGACGACTCGGCATCGCCTTAACCCTGACGAGACCATCCTTAGCGACTATCATATCCTCCCTAATAGTGACAGAGCCATCCTCCATACCAGGGAGGGTGAGGCCATAAGTCTCCATTGCCATGGATTTACCACATGGAGCGGGGTTGTTGTGCACGTCCTTGACATCTGGATTACAGATAGACCTAGTTGACATATGCATACGTACGTTGCCTGGCTTGAAAGCCAGAGTATCGCCGATGAAGGCGACAAGGAACAGGAGTGTAGATAACATAAGGAATCAAATAATGAGAGAGTTGTAAACCTAAATGCCAACTCACAAGCCCTCAGTCTGTCGAAAAGCGTAGACCACTTGTGATCCGCCCTCAACCAGTCGGAAAGGACGAGGGCTAGCTTACAATCTCTAAGTTCATGCGCACGCGAAGGCAATCATGACCACAAAAGTTCTCAAAACCATCTGCATAGCTCAATTCATGGCCCGCACGCACGCGCAAAATTAATACTCACTGTTCAGTGAGTATCTTCGCTGTTCCGAGTCAGAATCTAGTAAAGACAGACTTCTAGACTTGCCCTGTTCTCTTTACATACTCTTCCGCTCGGAAGTTCGACATTCTGATCGATTTACAATGAGTTGCTTCAAGCGATTTCCCTTGAGGGAGAATTCACGCGCGCACAACACGCATGTGCATCTGCGGGATGCGACAGTTTCCCGACGAGTTGTTGACGACAATCTGGGGCCTATTTCACAAGCCCACATAAGGAGCAAAAATTGTAAGGTACCTTACGGTTTCATGGCAAGTCGCTTTCACATCCTTACGATTTGGGGGGCTGGCGTAAGGTAAGGTGGCATAAGGCTCCTCACCGTAAGGCTCCTTACCCTACAAGGTGCAAGGAGGGCCTCCTCATGTAAGGCGATTTCATAGGAGGCATTTTTGGGCCCCTCCTTGCGATCCTTACGTAAGGTGCCGTAAGACTGCTCGGGGGGTACTTTATGCACCTTATCGCACCCTCCTTACCATTTTATGCGAGCTCCGCTCCGCTTATTCCCGATAGCCCGCGCGTCTCACCCGCGGATGATCTATCCCTGAACCGTGCATTTTTACCGCATATTCGACTTGGCGTATAACAAATATCGACAACGGCCGATTGTTCACAAATAAGCTCATGATAGTGTTGTTGAGTTTGTGGTAGAAATAACCATACCCTCATTTTCGGATTCTGACCTGGATATCTTCGTATCTTTAGTAAAGATACGAAGATATCCAGTAAAGATTCTTTACTAGAAGAGTGGGCAGAGACCTTATTCACGAAGGTAAACAACACCATTACTGTATCGTACAAGGGGCAATATCACAGTGTTCATTCAAGTTTTCCGCGTCCATAGTAGTAGTTGTACGGGTCAGTGCAAACGGCTTACAATAGCCCTCTTGAGAGAACTCTATTGAAGCACTGTGTGACACAGTCTGTGTCGATTTTTTGATGCGCGTCGGTACGGGTTTAGGTGCCCCTCGTGCTCCTTATTGGGGTTCACGAGGTGCACCTTAAATTTAGGCGCATAAGGAGCATGAGGAGCAACTGAAGTGAAAGCACCTCGAGTAAGGTGTAAGGCTCCTTGCTCCTTGCTCCTAAATTCAAGGTGCACCTTAAGGAGCGTTTCTTGTGAAATAGGCCCCTGGAATCTGGGTTCTAGCATAGATAGATATCCTGAATAGATGTTCTAGATGGAGATACCCAGATCCTGGACTCTCCTAGCCTCAATCATGCTAGGAGAGCCTCCTAAGGGGACATGTTCGACGTGGAGCCGTATGTGGATCCTGATATTCAGGCTGATACAGATTATTAAAAATCAAACGCCTGCTTGCGTGAGTCCGGTAGGGAGGTTTCGAATGAACCGACCCTAGAAGTACCGATGAGGGAAAGTCTTTCACGGAAAGACATTCAGGGACAGACTCTGAG
>NW_003209678.1:111191-115454 GCF_000006405.1 Perkinsus marinus ATCC 50983
TGATACACAATCTTAACAACAAAGCGAGATATCGAAGCACAACATTCCTCACTGTGAGGGAACAGGACGGGACATCGTTCATACCAAGAAAGTGGATGATTCTGACCACGAAGTGAGCCACAATTGAAGGTTAAAGTGGAAAATATCTTTGAGGACGAATTCTTATGACCCGATAAGGATGTTGCTCTTGGAGCATTATAAGACTCACAGAATCAAGAATGGAACAGGCACCGTCTAACATCTTGACGCCGACCAGTACACAAAGATAGACCAAAGACTAGATGACTAATATCTCGGCGAACCAGACAATTTAAAAGTACACAGGACTGGCATGCCAGATCTCCCACCGCCAGTTCCAGTCGTGCTTGTAGACCACGACGTTTACCCAGGCGTTAAGATTCACGCCAGAGAAGAACTGCCACTTGTTAGGCACGTTATCCATAGTGTTGCCCTTAATATCGACCGAGACTCCGGCACCAGCGAGCAAAAGAGAGATGCCGGTTCCAATCTCGCCATAGGCAGTAATTACATTGTTTGGTTTCGCAGTACAGCCAAGCTTAGCCCATATACTCCAATGAATGATGGAGCCAACAACAGGTAAGTTCAAGTTGAAAGTGACTTTGATCTCTATCTCGGCTTTGAAAGTGCGCTTGTCGGGCTGCAGCAAATCCTTCCCAGAGGCCGATCCAGAAATACAAACGACGATATTAAGGCTGACACCCTCGCCCCACTGCCAGACAATTGCACACCCCTCAGCTTTGACGCTCAGGTTGAGTACGGGAGCACCATCGGATTTCCCGATTTCAATGATCACTTTCAATGAAGCGGACTTCTTGTCATCCTTCACGTCCACGAAGGTCATTCCGGCATTGAGAGAGAACTTCTCCATAGTGGCATCGACAGAGACAAAGAGGCAATACCTTTGCACTTGCTTGCCCTCATCGTTTCTGCAGCTCGTGGGGAATTCGAACTTGACGAGTTGAACCATCCGCCTGTTGTATTCCGTGTGGAAGAAGGTATCGGCGGCAGATCCTTTGGGAATGCCGAAGTACATCACACCGGCCCTTGCACCAAAGGCTCCTGACAAGCCTGTACGGAGTCTTTGGGGACCCAGCCAGTCGACTTCTTCCGCATCTTCGAAGAAGGTACGCTCATCCTCCGCAATGAATGTGGCGTTAATGTAATCGAGATTGACTGGGGGAGCATCAACATCATTCTCTCCTAAACGGCGGGAACTGGTGATCTGATAGGTCGTATGCATCTCCTTCTCGGCTTCAGCGATATCGATGGCATCATCGAGCTCCTCGTGGTTGGAGTAATCGGTCTCCTGGAGGGTTTTACCTCTAATGCTGTTTATACCAAGAAGTTTGACTGGTTTCTCATCGTTGGAATCGGTATAGAAAATCCAGTGATCAGGGTACATACCCGTCTGATAAAGAGCTGAGTAGTTTGCCTTGCTGGTGGCATCGACTCCCTGAGGACCCCACTTGATGTACTTGTGAACGGTAGCACCATTGAGGGTGGTGGTGCCTTCGGACGTCCATCCGTCTTCCTGAAGGCTTCCAGGGGCCTTGGCCGCACCGAGAAGGCGCACAGATTCCGGCTCCTGTTTTGTCTCAGAAATTGTGATAGCCTGATTCTTGTAAAGCTGGTCGATACGCTTGGTCTCGGGGCTTTCAACAGTCATGAGGAACTGATAGGGACGACTCGGCATCGCCTTAACCCTGATGAGACCATCCTTGGCGACTATCATATCCTCCCTAATAGTGACAGAGCCATCCTCCATACCAGGGAGGGTGAGGCCATAAGTCTCCATTGCCATGGATTTACCACATGGAGCGGGGTTGTTGTGCACGTCCTTGACATCTGGATTACAGATAGTCCTAGTTGACATATGCATACGTACATTGCCTGGCTTGAAAGCCTGAAGATCATCGATGATAGCAAAGAGGATCAGGAGTGTAGACAACATGATGAATCAAATAGCGAGAGAGATAGAACCTAAGTGTCGACCCATAAGTCTCCAGACTGCCGAGAAGAGTACAGCACTTGTGATTCCTTCCCGACCAATCGGGAAGGACGAGGGCTAGCTCACTGTCTCTGAAATCATGCGCACAAAACACGATCATGGCTAGAACGCGCGCGCAAAATGGATACCTACTGTCGGGTAGTCTATTCGGCATTCCAATGTAGGCTAGACAGACTTCTGAACTTGCCCCGTGTACAGGGCCCCAGAAAAATGTGGAGAGTACAGGGCCCCTGTACTCTCTACACTTTTCTTTGCTCGGGAATTCGATCTCCTGATCGATTTACGATGGACTGCTCCAAGTGATCCCTGTGGGATATTTCACGCGCGCACAACACATATGTGCATCTACGAGATGCGACAGTTTCTCTCTTTTTCGACAACCTGGATGTCTCCCCTACTCTTGATGTTGGGCACCTGCTTCGCCCAAAGCCGCAATATATGCCGTGATGGCGTATGCACGCTCCAAGGATGGGGGCCTCTGGGCGAGCGTGCCCCAAACCTTTCACGCAAGTCGCAGGCGCGAACTGCCTAGATGGGGAAAATTGACTGCCAAAGGGCTGAAAATCAAACCCTAAATTCAAACGATCTGGAAATTGGCTGGTTATCCGTGTTTACATAGAACGCTGCGCTAACGGGTTGTAAGGACTTCTGTCACTGTACCGTTTGTGGTGCAGTTGTCCTTTCCGTAGATATTCATATATTCTGTGATACTATAAGTAAGGTAAATGAGTCATTCATCCCTCGAGTCGAGTGAATTGTGTTAGCGATTACAGGGTGGCCTATCAACTACGGTTGAGACTAGAATTCTGTGACCAGAGATTGGTCTTGAAATGTTCGAATTCACGTGTGGCTGCGTGAGTATGGCGCGCTCAAGTATCTAACGATCAGCTTCACAGGAAAATCAAGGTTATCTCAATGAATTGGGTCCCAAAGTCTTCGCCGATGAGTCATACAGCAAATCCCTGGCATTATGCGTTCTGTGATATCTTCGAACACACGCTCTGGGGTGAGGAATTTCAGGTTTGGTACGTCTGGTCGCACAGCTTCGTTTATCGGGACCATGATATCTCATGTTGATGTGTTTGTTGTAGATGGCCCGAGTTCAATATATGGATCGATCCGATCGATTCGATCGTTATGAACTACACTATGATTGAGCATGTTGCCCGATGATCAGGATATCTATTGGTGTTGCTCAGCTCACATGGGTCGCGTTTGCAGTGCGGAAAATAATGTATGAGATGGTAAAGTATGGACAGTAATACGCTACATCAACACACTCCATTGACATAGTGCGATACATCGTCGGAAACACATCTTAACTGGAGTCTCCAGTCTGGGGTTTCTCAAGGTATAATATTGGAAACGGAGTCCGCATTTCTACTTTCCATTTCTTCATTTCCACATTTCGCATTGAAAGCCATTCTGCCACGTTGTTATTTTGTGAGCCTCACTAGAGAGGTTTGAAATAATGTGGGTGATGGAACATACCGTTTACTAGTTGATCACTGATGACTCATCAGTGATGAGCGAGTGAAACTTCCGGACTGAGGACGATTCTCTTCCTTTTCTAGCAGCAGGCCTATCTAGGTTATTCTGAAGCCGTATGTGGATCCTGATGTTCAGGCTGATACAGAGCATCAAATATCTCACTCCTGGTCGCGTGGGTCTGATAGGGTAAATAGTCAAGTTCTGAATTTGAAATTCAACATGCGGGATGTCAACTGATTGGCTTTATTCGCTCCGTTGGTTTTCAGGACTTCAAACACGCATTTTATCAATTCCATAGCAGTTGGAAAATTTGAGCCTGTTGTGGGTGTCTAAAATTTCAAGATGTATTTAAACGCTTGCCAAAAAATTCGTCTCACGGACTATAGCGGAGTCTATAGTTGATTTTATTCAATTCGTGCAAAGCACCTCGCTCATCGCAGCCCCATCCACTTGTCGAACTCGACAATCTCGCCCTTGGGCCATGAAATGATCCGTGATACCGCGAGGTCCCGATGGAGAGTGGAGCCATGATCTCTGCCATCAGCAGATCCACAATCATACAACTCACCAAGGGACCTGCCTCACCCACTCAAAAGAAAAAAAATACAATGATCCAAGTGGACCAACAACTACACAGGACTCATATCGCCTCGCAATCGCTACCCTTCTATCCACCGCAACATGACTTAGGGAACAATCGTGCATCTCGGGCGCGCGCTCTTAGCTCGTGATTTGCACTTCCT
>NW_003209678.1:115554-116870 GCF_000006405.1 Perkinsus marinus ATCC 50983
ACCAAGCCTCTGCGACACCCATCCATGCGGCCGCTGCTCCCGCTCACCCCGTCATATCTCCTGACCGCGCGCACATGGCTCGAGAACATGGCGAGGAGGCATCGTTGCGCTGTCACAGCTCGCTTCTGCGGGCATGCTATTGGGCTGTTGAGTAAAGCAATCAACCACGAATACATGCCTGCCGGTGGTTGACTATGTCGTTTTCTTGATCGAGCCAGTCATATGAGTGGCTGCCAGCTACTGGCTGGCCGCACTATTCATGTGACATGACATTGATATGAGGATTTTCAATAGTGCCTTCGTTGTTGCTGTAGTACTACTTCGGTTGTGTACCGCGAGCACTAATCATAAGCCTCACCATGAGAGTACTGGCATGATTGCCCCGCAAACACGAAATTGAAGTTCCGAACGACGAAGTCGACTTTCCTAAAGGGACGAAATTGAAGTTCCAAAGGTGTACTCGACGAAGTTGAAAGTTCTATGACGAACTCGAAGGTTCGAGAGTCGAAATTGAAAGTTCTATTAGGACGAACTTGAACTTCCTATCGACTTCAGACGAACTTGAAAGTTCTATGACGAAGTTGAAAGTTCTAATTGCGAATATGGTCTTCCCGTTTCGGATTCGTACCTCCAACTTCGCGCGTCCCGACGAAATTGATGGTTCCATAGACGAACTAGATGTTTAAAAGGTGTAGAATTCTGTGACCAGAGATTGGTCTTGAAATGTTCGAATTCACGTGTGGCTGCGTGAGTATGGCGCGCTCAAGTATCTAACGATCAGCTTCACAGGAAAATCAAGGTTATCTCAATGAATTGGGTCCCAAAGTCTTCGCCGATGAGTCATACAGCAAATCCCTGGCATTATGCGTTCTGTGATATCTTCGAACACACGCTCTGGGGTGAGGAATTTCAGGTTTGGTACGTCTGGTCGCACAGCTTCGTTTATCGGGACCATGATATCTCATGTTGATGTGTTTGTTGTAGATGGCCCGAGTTCAATATATGGATCGATCCGATCGATTCGATCGTTATGAACTACACTATGATTGAGCATGTTGCCCGATGATCAGGATATCTATTGGTGTTGCTCAGCTCACATGGGTCGCGTTTGCAGTGCGGAAAATAATGTATGAGATGGTAAAGTATGGACAGTAATACGCTACATCAACACACTCCATTGACATAGTGCGATACATCGTCGGAAACACATCTTAACTGGAGTCTCCAGTCTGGGGTTTCTCAAGGTATAATATTGGAAACGGAGTCCGCATTTCTACTTTCCATTTCTTCATTTCCACATTTCGCATTGAAAGCCA
>NW_003209678.1:116970-125386 GCF_000006405.1 Perkinsus marinus ATCC 50983
TCATAACGATTGGGGCGATGGTGACTGGTGGGAATTCCCCACTGGGGAAGCAGGTGGACATGGAGCGTAGTTGTTTGTACGCTCTTGACATCTGGATTACAGATAGACCTAGTTGACATATGCATACGTACATTGCTTGGCTTGAAAGCCACAGTATCGCCGATGAAGGCGACAAGGAACAGGAGTGTAGATAACATTAGGAATCGAACAATGAGAGAGTAAACCTAAATGTTGAATCATAAGTCCTCAGTTTGTCGAAAACTTTTCGACAAACTGAGGACTTATGATTGACAGTGATTGCGCTTTTCGACGGAAAGGCTTTTCGGAAAAGCGTAGACCACTTGTGATCCGTCCTCAACCTGTCGGAAAGGACGAGAGCTAGCTTACAATCTCTGAATTCCTTCGCACGCAAAGACAGTCTCGTATTGAGAGTAATGACTTCGCGTGTGGAGGAGAATCACTGGTGGGCCTATCAAGCCTATTACTATTTGGGTTAGTAACCCAATTTCCTCAGAATGAAGTCAGCGCGCTTTCAAAGAAAGAGGTTTGTGATACAAACTTTGTGTAGGTTCACTGATTCGGAAGTGAAACAATACCGCGAAGTTTGAACGGGGAGAACCAACCCAAAGACAGTCACGTTCTTGAAGGTGGTATCATCGCTCTCGAGTAACACTGAATAAACACTTCATCAATTGCCTGAAACCTCGTTCGGAATAGCACAGCGGTCAACACTGATGTTTCAGTCGTATAGCACTGACATCAAAAACAAGACAAGCTTACTAGGCCTTGTCTCGTGGATCGACCGCTGCAAACTGATACATAATTTAAACAACGAAGCGAGATATCGAAGCACAGCATTCCTCGCTGTGAGGGAACAGAACAAGACATCGTTCATACCAAGAAAGTGGATGACTATGACCACGAATTGAGTGACAATTGAAGGTTAAACTGGAAAATATCTTTGAGGACAAATTCTTATGACTCGATAGGGATGATGCTACTCAGAGCATTACGAAACATATGTACAGAATCAAGAATGGAACAGGCACCGTCTAACATCTTGACGCTGACCAGTACACAAAGATAGACCAAAGACTAGATGACTAATATCTCGGCGAACCAGGCAATTTAAAAGTACACAGGACTGGCATGCCAGATCTCCCACCGCCAGTTCCAGTCGTGCTTGTAGACCAAGAGATTTACCCAGGCGTTAAGATTCACGCCAGAGAAGAACTGCCACTTGTTAGGCACGTTATCCATAGTGTTGCCCTTAATATCGACCGAGACTCCAGCACCAGCAAGCCAAAGAGAGATGCTGGTTCCAATCTCGCCATAGGCGGTAATTACATTGTTTGGTTTCGCAGTACAGCCAAGCTTAGCCCATATACTCCAATGAATGATGGAGCCAACAACAGGTAAGTTCAAGTTGAAAGTGACTTTGATCTCTATCTCGGCTTTGAAAGTGCGCTTGTCGGGCTGCAGCAAATCCTCCCCAGAGGCCGATCCAGAGATACAAACGACGATATTAAGGCTGACACCCTCGCCCCACTGCCAGACAATTGCGCACCCCTCAGCTTGAACGGTCATGTTGAGTACGGGAGCACCATCGGATTTCCCTAGTTCAATGCTCACTTTCAATGAAGCGGACTTTTTGTCATCAGTCACGTCTACGAAGGTCATTCCGGCATGAAGAGAGAACTTCTCCATAGTGGCATCGACAGAGACAAAGATACAATACCTTTGCACTTGCTTGCCCTCCTCGTTTCTGCAGCTCGTGGGGAATTCGAACTTGACGAGTTCAACCATCCGCCTGTTGTATTCCGTGTGGAAGAAGGTATCGGCGGCGGATCCTTTGGGAATGCCGAAGTACATCACACCGGCCTTTGCACCAAAGGCTCCTGACAAGCCTGTACGGAGTCTTTGGGGACCCAGCCAGTCCACTTCTTCCGCATCTTCGAAGAAGGTACGCTCATCTTCCGCAACGAATGTGGCGGTGACGTAATCGAGATTGACTGGGGGAGCATCAACATCATTCTCTCCCAAACGGCGGGAACTGGTGATCTGATAGGTCGTATGCATCTCCTTCTCGGCTTCAGCGACATCGATGGCATCATCGAGCTCCTCGTGGTTGGAGTAATCGGTCTCCTGGAGGGTTTTACCTCTAATGCTGTTTATACCAAGAAGTTTGACTGGTTTCTCATCGTTGGAATCGGTATAGAAAATCCAGTGGTCAGGGTACATACCCGTCTGATAAAGAGCTGAGTAGTTTGCCTTGCTGGTGGCATCGACTCCCTGAGGACCCCATTTGATGTACTTGTGAACGGTAGCACCACCGAGGGTTGTGGTGCCTTCGGACGTCCATCCGTCTTCCTGAAGGCTTCCAGGGGCCTTGGCCGCACCGAGAAGGCGCACAGATTCCGGCTCCTGTTTTGTCTCAGAAATTGTGATAGCCTGATTCTTGTAAAGCTGGTCGATACGTGTGGTCTCGGGGCTTTCAACAGTCATAAGGAACTGATAGGGACGACTCGGCATCGCCTTAACCCTGATGAGACCATCCTTGGCGACTATCATATCCTCCCTAATAGTGACAGAACCATCCTCCATACCAGGGAGGGTGAGGCCATAAGTCTCCATTGCCATGGATTTACCACATGGAGCGGGGTTGTTGTGCACGTCCTTGACATCTGGATTACAGATAGTCCTAGTTGACATATGCATACGTACATTGCCTGGCTTGAAAGCCTGAAGATCGTCGATGATAGCAAAGAGGATCAGAAGTGTAGACAACATGATGAATAAAATAGCGAGAGATAGATCCTAAGTATCGACTCATAAGTCCCCAGACTGCCGAGAAGAGTACAGCACTTTTGATCCATTCCCGACCAATCGAGAAGGACGAGGGCTAGCTCACTGTCTCTGAAATCATGCGCACGAAAACACCATCATGGCCAGAACGCGCGCGCAAAATGGATACCTACTGTCGGGTAGTCTATTCCGAATAGACTATTCGGCATTCCAATATAGACTAGACGGAATTCCGAGCTTGCTCTGTTCTTTCCACACGTTTTTCCGCTCAGGAATTCGACCTCTTGATCAATTTACGATGCACTGCTCCAAGTGATTACCGCTGTGGGATATTTCACGCGCGCACAACACACATGTGCGTCTACGAGATGCAACAGTTTCTCTTTTTTGGAAAAACGAGCCGCACAAATCTCCTGATTTTATCCAAACACCAGAGGGCGGTAGTAGAAAGAAAAGAAATCAAGGACTCACGAAAATCGGTAAAGTGGATCGAGCGGTACAACTTATCAAACCTGCTGGCAAGCGAGATATCTATGACAAAGGCGTACGCCGGCATGCGACAGGTGTCTCTAGCACACAATTGAAGGGATTGACAGGTACGAGCTGATACGCGTAATCACTGATTACTAACCAGATGTTTGGGAATCGAGAGTTAACGCGAAATGTATCGAAAGAGTATGGTGTTGAGCGGAAGGTTCGACGTAATAAACTAGAAAGATATAAACACGTGAACATCTCCGTACACGCTGTCCCTGTCTCAGCGCACAATTGGTAGTTAAGCAGGGGGTGGGTGCAGCCGTACTACGGCTGCAGACCAGCCGGTCTACTAGACCAGTAGACTGCAGGTCCAAATCCCGGCAATGTCGCTTTTCACTAGTTTATCGCTGTGTTTGCGTATCGGTGTCCCGGCAGCTTGTTTGACATCTACAGTTGATGATAGATGCTGCACGTTTTGAAGTTCGATCAACAGTTGCTGCACGAGCCCGATAGTGGTACGAATGGTATCGCCGTTTTTTCTGATTAACGGAAAGAGTTAACGAATCTGAAAATGTCTGTGAAATCCCAAGAAGAAGGTATCACCACTCGCACGCTTATACCAACGCAACGCACTCGAAAGATTGGGACACAATTGTGTAACGCTGAAGCACCTTAGCGAATCATGAATGTGAAATCGATCACTATGATATAATTGTAGTTTGCAATATTAGTAAGGCTCTTAATGAGAGCTGAGCTACCTGCGAACATGACCGTGGGTATCGGTCTACAAGGGAATTCTGAAATGTTAACCCGCCCACTACCAACCCTGAGTACGGCTATGTCAATCGCCAGTGACGTACGAATGGTATACTACCAGAACACCTGTAGTACTGTACTATTAGTACAGGTTTTCGCTTGATGACCATAAATGGCCCGATTGGACGGTTAGATAGACTATCCAACATGATGTCGATCATTTTAAACCATTTTATTTGACATCATGTGTCGTCTTCGGCGACTCGCCGACGATTAGGCGGTAAAGGGCCCTACATTCACAGACTATGGTCACACGAGTGAGTTTTATCTGCTAGCTTGACCATCTAAGACCTACAGCGGTCTCAAAACCCACTGGCGCTATGACATGGAAAACCGAAACTAACTCGCCACAGAGTCACAATGCTCGTGTTCGGGTTTCATGTTTAGGTTTTCCTCCCGCATACCCTTCCGCCCGTTCGTGGGATTTTACGTTTGACTGCATCACATCTGATATGTATCGTATGTGTTGGATACAGCAGATTGGCGGTGTGGTTCGGACAGATCTTCTGACCGAACCGTCTAGCCACAGAAGCCGTGTGTATTTGGGGACACCTCTTGTCCAATTTCGCTTTCTCTTGCCTTCGCTGTACGCCAATAGTTTGTATTTCGCGGGGAGTCAGTCAGGTGATGGCAAGTATGATATCATCGTTCTGGTGATCATATTATCAGAAACTGTGACAACATAGGGGTTTATTCAAGGAACCCTACTACTCGCCATAGGTTCGCCGGCTAGGTGGTAGCCGCGCCGGTTTTGCAAAAAACCAATCCATCACCCAAACAAATTGCGCGCGCTGGGGTGGGGGCCCCGAGCGCGCGGTGAAATCGAACCGACATTACCTCAGGTAATGTCGGTTCGATTTTACCGCGCGCTACCTAAATTACCGCGCGGTAATTTACCTGCGGTATAAAGGGAAATTTCCACCCCTCTTTTTCGGACGTAGCCGTATAATGGCGTTGAATTTCAAATGACATACGCCCCAATCGTACCGCAAACTGATGTTGCAACATCTTTTGACGCTAGCAAGTAGTCGACTGTTCTTACGAGAGTCCCCTGATGAGAGAAGTGAAATGAGTGAAGTTTTGCTCGAGTTTTAGTGAGGTTGCACAGTGCCACAATGGTGTTGAGTAGTGTAGAGAAGTTAGGAGAAGGATCTTCACGACAACCGAAGGGAAGTGCCCGACTAAAAAAAAGTTAACCGAAAACCCGAAGGGAAAAGGTGAACCATAAACCCGAAGAGAAACAGGTGAGCCAAAAACCCGAACAGAAACAGGTGAACCCAAAAACCGGAAGAGAAACAGGTGAACCCAAAAACCCGAAGAGAAAGCAAGTCAACCAAGAAGCCTCAAGCAAGCTGTCGAACCCGGCGGCGCTGGGTCGGCGCGCTGAAACGGTTTGTTTGCGCCTCCCCTGAGGAGGTGACCCTAAGATCTTGCTCATTTCGAGAATCCTCGTATTCCCTCAGTTCTCCGCGCTAAATGTCCTTTTGGGCTAAAATAGAAATGATCCTTAATGACGAGCAATACATGATACAACAGTCGCGTTCTTCTGCTCTATGGATACTACGTACCATTGTACCGCTGGTCCCCCCCGCGGGTTTTGTTTATTTCTTTGATTGGTTAAGGTTAATGATGAACGTTTCACTTGTGATTCGTATGATCTACTATGTCAGACGTGTATAACTCTGTTTCCACAAATAGATTCACTCACTACTGCTCTGAGGCCCCCCTGGGCTTCCCACAGAACACATTGGGTGTTTCTAAGGTGTATGGGATACAACAAAGATAATAAGAAGTCGTAGGTCGCTTCTTCTAGAAATGTCTAACGTAAATGCTAGCGCGACCACCCACTGGTGGCAGGCAATCCCACATGAATTCGAAGTGAAATAAACCAACACTTCTTAAGATTCGCTAGTCTATGGTATATTCTATCACCAGCGTGAGAATATATGCACATAGTCTGCTACATGTGTTGATATGTAAGCCTTGGTTGTTGTACACTTCTACTCAAAATCATGTGTGATTCTTTCAAAATGTAGCGAGGAAACTTACGAGCTCCGTTCGGGAGACCAAACATATATTCCAAGTTGGAATTTCCAACGCTGTCTGTCACCATCACAAAGTTGTGTGTGTTAGATTATCATTCGCTCTCTAGAACAATCTTGCTGTCTTGAGATTTTGATACTTTTGTTATTTATTTTGAAACGGTTGGAGCAGTTGAGGGCGAAGTCCCGAAGATAGTTAGTTCAGTTATTTCTATCTCTCTCTGGATATTATCAACAGAGTTGTGTTGGTATGTACGGTAACGAAGAAGTTGACTATGGTGATGATGACAGTATTTCATCCTCTTGGGATGATACTGCACAAACATGGGACACTCATCTCTTTCATGTGGGAGAAGCGAATAAGATCACTACAGTGTGGTAAAATTTGCGCACGGTCAACCACATGTGTTGGTGACAATATGAAAACTCTGAGGAAAATTTGGAAAGTCGTTTGTTAGTGTCTGTACACTGATCGTATATATTCTCCCAATTCGTACATAAAATTTTATGATTAGTGAGGGAAATTTGGAACTCAGCTGAGGAAAGCGAACATTTTTTGCAGCACTGGATCACTATGTGGTTGTGTCGTCCGACGGGACAAATGCTCACAATAGATCGAGGACTTGTTTATTATTAGATTTTAAGTTTTCTGCCATATTAATGATAGCAATACTAACAACGCCAATACCAACGTTGGTGATATTATTCCTCAACGCGACGATTTCGGTATCTCTTTTCGCAGTTTCTGGGTTTGGAAATGCGGTTTTGTATCAGATTTTATGGTAAGGACGTGGAGACATTTGCCTAGGAATGTAGAGTGGTTCATTCAGCGTGTCTTTTTGCTTGGGTCGAGTACTACAGTACTTAGTGGCAGTTTGATATTATGCAAATGTGAAGAATGTGCATTTTCTATTCCGGGATTAATGATAGTGAACAACGTGTCGCTATCATAGTCTCGAAAGGTTACTTTTATCACATCACATGTTCATACCAATGTTCACATTTTTTATGCGATATAGTTTCAGATCGATTCTCATAAATCTAGGAAAATTGCACACATTTGAATTGTATCAAACTGGCTCACACTGTAGTCTGATATGATTCCGAGATGTGGTCATTATGCGGTATTTTACACTGGAAGGAATTCCGTGATATCTCCCATAATCACTCGTGTATCGTTTATACTCGAGTATAAACGTCCCGAATATGTGACTATTTCGTCAGGTATACGATGGGTTTAATCGTTCCAAAATACTGTGATGGCTCAGTGGTCACCGGTGCTATTCAGATTGCCGTAATAAACATGACATTTCTACCGTTTCTCATCGTTCTCGTTTTCCCTCAGTTGCACGCTCCGCTGATGTCTACAATTCAATTCTTAAAGTTGCGGCATTCCACTAATTATTGGCTTGCAGCATACCTTTCTATTTCAGGTGAGAATACAGTAAAAACGGAGTCGCTATCTTCCGCTTTTGCTCATGAGAGAAATTAACAAAATTAGACTTGATGCTATGTGCTCTTGAAACTACAGTGTGTGTTAGTTGGGTATGCAAATGTGAAGAATGTGCGTTTTCTATTCCTGGATTAATGATAGTGAACAACTTGTCGCTATCATAGTCTCGAAAGGTTACTTTTATCACATCACATGTTCATAGCAATGTTTACATTGTTCATGCGATATAGTTTCAGATCTCGGAAAATAACACACATTTGCATCATATCAAATTGACACCCATTGCATATGTAAAAACATCAGTTATATTCATCGCAATTTTCAATCATCTTGTCCAGTGTTGGAGTAGGAATATATGTTCGCTTTCCTCAGCTGAGCTCAGGAGTGAACACAGTGTTGGAGTAGGAATATATGTTTGCTTTCCTCAGCTGAGCTCAGGAGTGAACACAGTGTTGGAGTAGGAATATATGTTTGCTTTCCTCAGCTGAGCTCAGGAGTGAACACAGTGTTGGAGTAGGAATATATGTTTGCTTTCCTCAGCTGAGCTCAGGAGTGAACACAGTGTTGGAGTAGGAATATATGTTTGCTTTCCTCAGCTGAGCTCAGGAGTGAACACAGTGTTGGAGTAGGAATATATGTTTGCTTTCCTCAGCTGAGCTCAGCAGTGAACACAGTGTTGGAGTAGGAATATATGTTTGCTTTCCTCAGCTGAGCTCAGGAGTGAACACAGTGTTGGAGTAGGAATATATGTTTGCTTTCCTCAGCTACTGAGCTCAGGAGTGAACACAGTGTTGGAGTAGGAATATATGTTTGCTTTCCTCAG
>NW_003209678.1:125486-129442 GCF_000006405.1 Perkinsus marinus ATCC 50983
ATGTGTGCTATGTGTCTGTGTGCTATCGTGTCTGTGTCTGTGTGCTATGTGTGTCTGTGTGCTCTGTGTGCTCTGTGTGTCTGTGTGCTATGTGTGCTATGTGTCCTATTGTTGTCCTATTGTTGTTGCTATTGTTGTTGCTATTGTTGTTGCTATTGTTGTTGCTATTGTTGTTGCTATTGTTGTTGCTATTGTTGTTCCTATTGTTGTTGCTATTGTTGTTGTTCTTGTTGTTGCTATTGTTGTTGTTCTTGTTGTTGCTATTGTTGTTGTTCTTGTTGTTGCTATTGTTGTTGCTATTGTTGTTGTTCTTGTTGTTGCTATTGTTGTTGTTCTTGTTGTTCTTGTTTTTGCTATTGTTGTTGCACTTGTTGTTGACCACATTTGAGGAAGTGAAATTTGAGCAAAATATTCAAACATGATATTTGGTATCATCTAACCTGGTAGGTTCGTCTCAAGCAGTTGCCAAACGACTTGATTTATCTCCCAAAGGCTCGTTCATATTAAAACTGGGCACTATCGCGGCTGGTTGTGGCAGTGGCGCTATGAACGGGTTGTTCAGTAAGAATCTTCAGTCGGGTATTGTTTTATATATTCATAATCGATTATATAATCAGTGACATTAACACTGAAGTTTCACCCGTTTAACGTGAAGTGGCGTAATACTTTGCCGTGTATTTTTCCGCGACCGATAACACAATTGTTTCCCGCCAAGTGAATTGTTAAATACTATTTTAGCACGCGCCTCAGTGCGTCGATCGGGAGTTCGATTTAGCCAACCAAACTCCTAGTGTATACTCGTTATATGATTACTCTCATTATGCTGAGAGATTGTATGAATATTCGCCGTATTACCGGAGAAATCGAATTTTCACGCATTTGCGTTAAAAAACGCACGCACAGTATGTTTTTCACTTGTGTTTTTCATATTACGGGTGAAACTTTAAAGATAAATTAACTGTCGATAAATAGTGATTTTATGCAAACAGTCACGCATTAGAGTTTCACCCGTTTTACGTGAAATGGCGTAATACTCCATGTGAAAAACGCGATATGAAGTGAATTGAAAATACTTGGCGAATTACATCGGACAAATCCGCCCATTTCACGTGGAGCACATCACGTATTTTACGCGTTATCCACTAACCACATGCGTTTTTCGCGAAGTGAAATGTGAAATGTGTTTTTCATATCACGGGTGAAACTCCAATACACAGCTAGTTATAGATAAAACAAGGTTTTATAATTTTTCGATTTTTACCAAAAAAATTTACCAGGTATTGGCGGACCGCCGAATATGATTTTTGTTCTCTTGACGAATCCTGATCCACTGTGTTGGCGAGGAACATCAGCAACAATGAATGTTGGTAAGCAAAAAAAATTTAAAAAAAATTTTTTGTGGATTTTTTTCTCCCAGTTATTCACGTTTTTACTCGTCTTCCAGTGCTGCTTGCGGGCTCACTGTTCGACGATGTGGATTTGTGCACAATTGTTGTCCTCAATCTTGGTGCTGTCTGTGGACTTATGTTAGGGAATCAACTCAGTCGTTATGTTAGTAAGCAAAAGGGTAGTTGGTGTGGATGCGAAAAATGGGGGGATTTGATCAGTTTATTTGAATAGTTCATATATTGGAGTTTCACCCGTTTTACGTGAAGTGGCGTAAAACTCGCGATATTCGCGGTGATATGCAATAGTCGTGAAATAGATTTCCCACTAACGTTTTTCATATCACTAGGGTGGTGAAACTCCGTTTTTTTTATCGCAATAGAATATGATTATATATTGGAGTTTCGGCCGTTGTACGTGAAGTGGCGTAAAACTCGGTGAAAAACGCGATATTCGTGGTGATATGCAGTAGTCATAAATTGTATTTCCCACTATTGTTTTTCATATCACTAGGGTGGTGAAACTCCGTTGTATTTATTTTATCGCGCCAGATTAGGATTATAGGTTGTTTATTTTCGCGGTTATCAATTCACTTAATTTTTCTTGATTGTGTTTTTTCCTCACCGGAGTTGGAAAAAAACAATTTTCACCATTTTGGGGTTACTCTCGAGCAGCAGTGTGGGAATATATATGTTTGCTTTCTTCAACTGCGTTTAGAAGTTTCCTCACTAATTATAGAAGTTCATATACGGATCCGAGTAAAAAGTAAAAAAGTAGTTGAGTATTTCCCGAAATTTCCTCGAAATTTCCATTTTGGCAGCAACATGTGTGGTTAACAGTGTGTATATTTGACCGCACTGTGGAGCAGTGTTGGAGGAAATTATTTTCACTTTTTGTAAAAATTCTGGTAGAAGTGTACAGAAAATCAGAAAGAATTTTCTCAGAATTTCCATATTGTTACCAACACATGCTCTTAGTAAGAATATCTACAAATAATGTGCGAATATCACCAGCAAGAATTTCCCAGAATTTTCATCATCAACACATGTAGTCCCTCCCCCCCCGAGTTCAGGTCTTCCGATGTTTCGTGCCTCTATTGATCTCGTGCTGGTGGTGTCGTCGTTTATGATGACTCCGTTGTTCATACTGGTTCCTCTGCTCGGTGTTGCGACACTTTGGGTAGTTTTTAAGCTGGCCTTGTACGAGTATAGGAAGCGCCGAAATTACGGTAAGTGTTGGTTGGCAATTTGATACTATGCAAATGTGAAGAATGTGCGTCGTTTTCTATTCCGGGATTAATGATAGTGAACAATTTGTCGCTATCATAGTCTCGAAAGGTTACTTTTATCACATCACATCATGTAAACATGTTTCACCCGTTTTACGTGAAGTGGTGTAATACTTGGTGAAAAACGCGATATTCGCGATATGCAGTAGTCGTGAAATATGTTTTTCACTAGGGTGGTGAAACTCCAACGTTTACATTATTTATTATTCTAAAGCGATTCTATCGAGTTTAAATGCACTGTGTTGGCACGGTATTGAACTGGCGTGTACTGATTATTATTATTTTCATTTCTCTCAGGTGAGGAGGTGCGAGAGCCGCTGCTTCCGTAAGTCGTTACTCACGACGAACTAATATGAAGGTACCTTCTTATCTAACTCTCAATAATCACTGCTTCTTGGCGTCGCCGAGTGTTGAGTTGTATTTACTAAGATGTATTTATCATTTTCGCTTCCTATTGTTACGAGTGTTGAGAAAAAGTGTGGAGCACAGCGGAGCGAAGCGCTTCACGATGTGCATTATGTGTAACGGTCACGAATATGATAGTTTCACTTTAGCAGATGAAGGGACATCACTGTATCAGTAATTACCACGGAATAATAAATTTGTCATAAATAAATAAATCATAAATTTTTTTCCGAATTTGCCCGAGAGAAAATACGCATGTTGTATTTGTTATGTAAACTTTTTGAATTCACAAAACGAAAAATTCGTTTTGTGAAAAATTTCGTCAAAAATTCGAAAACGCAAAATATGTTGATGTCAAAAGAACACTTTGAATTCGGTCGTGTATAGTGTGTGATATGCAAATGTGGAGAATGTGCGTTTTCTATTCCGGGATTAATGATAGTGAACAACTTGTCGCTATCATAGTCTCGAAAGGTTACTTTTATCACATCACATGTTCATACCAATGTTTACATTGTTCATGCGATATAGTTTCAGATCGATTCTTATCACACTCGTTTCACCCGTGATATTCAAAACACTAGTGAAAAACATTTTTCATGACTAGTGCATACAGCAAATATCACGTTTTTTTCACTTCGCGTAAAAACGGGTGAAACTCCGATGGCTGCGCGATATAATTACTTTCACATTTTGAACTCACTCAGTGGCCTCCTCTATTCTCAATCTTCTCTAATGAGTCTGCCATTGCTCGGGGTTCTCTTGGTCTGTCTCAACTCGTTCCTCTCATGCATAATTTACGCCATCAGTGGATTCGGAAACGCCATTTTGTATCATATCATATGGTGAGTGTATTGTTCGGGATGATATTTATCAG
>NW_003209678.1:129542-137642 GCF_000006405.1 Perkinsus marinus ATCC 50983
TCTGAGCTCAGCTGAGGAAAGCAAACATATATCCTACTCCAACACTGTGTTCACTTCTGAGCTCAGCTGAGGAGAGCAAACATATATTCCTACTCCAACACTGTGTTCACTCCTGAGCTCAGCTGAGGAGAGCAAACATATATTCCTACTCCAACACTGTGTTCACTCCTGAGCTCAGCTGAGGAGAGCAAACATATATTCCTACTCCAACACTGTGTTCACTCCTGAGCTCAGCTGAGGAAAGCAAACATATATTTCTACTCCAACACTGTGTTCACTCCTGAGCTCAGTAGCTGAGGAAAGCAAACATATATTCCTACTCCAACACTGTGTTCACTCCTGAGCTCAGCTGAGGAAAGCGAACATATATTCCTACTCCAACACTGTGTTCACTCCTGAGCTCAGCTGAGGAAAGCAAACATATATTCCTTCAACACTGTGAGTAGTTTTGTGATTTTGAAGTTTCAGGAATCTTCTCGGGAAATTTTTCCCTCAGTGGTGTGACGGCTCTGTTGTGACTGCTACTATTCACCTTTCAGTAGGTTGGGCGAATCTACAACAACTATCATTTCTCATGAGCTCAGATACTGAGCCCGACTATGGCCGGCGTGCAATTACTTGTGTTATGGCGATCAGCAAACGTTAAACTATTTTTCGCTGTTTTTATCACGTGTAATAAGTGAGAGATTAATTCACATGATGGGACTTTTTTACTCAGGTTTCCCCACAACGATTGTGTTCACCTTGCTCTTGCATAAGTGGTCGGGCGAAGCCGATGCTCTCAAAATGGCTTTGGGATTGCTTTTGTTCATTGTTGGAATATGGCAACTTGTAAACGAGTTCTGGAGTAAGTCTGACACGTTTCTAGCAGTGGTCGAGGAATATGAATGTCCGCTTTTCTCAGCTGAGCTCAGAAGAGTTTCCTCGCTGATTATAGAAGTTTACATACGAATTCGAGTAAAAGTTCACAGAAACCAGCAAGAATTTCACGAAATTTCCTCAGAAATCTGATATTGTCATCGACACATGTAGTTGACCATAAGCAAATGTGATCACACTGATGCTTGGTATTACAAAAGTTTATTTCAATACTGATCTTATCTTAAGTGATGATGTGTGAGAGGGAATTCGCTCTTATTGGTTTCCAGTGAAAACTAGGTCTACAAGACGAATAGACAGAGTTCGAACGATCGCGGGTTCGATTGCCGGCAGGGGCGTTTTTCTACCATTTTTCATTCGCTTACGTTCCGCTCAATTCCAGGACCCGTTCTAATGAATATGCATTCAAAAAAAGAACGCGTTCTTCAGAGCTCAAAACTGATTGTCAAAGCGGTTTTTTTTCAAAACTATTTTTCAGAATTGATCTGATGAGTTTTGAGAAATTCATGGCGCGCGAAATGTCTTCTAGTTCCCCTCAATTCTCATATTTACAAAAGTTACGCTACGCAACGAAAGTTGGTGGGAGAAGGTAGGATAAATCTTATTGCAGAGCATTTGAGGGTGACGAATTTGTCGCAAAGAAATGCCGAGGACCGAGTTCTCTGGGGGAGACAGATTAAAGCTTTGATACCGAAATATTAGAAAAAGCATAGCTTCCTTGTGGTGAGTACGTCGACCTTATAAACAAGCCAACTCGCTTTACTTGATAACATTTCCTGGAAATGCTGGCCGATCGTGCAAAAGATTTGGAACGCCACAGGTGGTTAGTAGTACACAACCACCTGAGGCGGTACTACTAATGACCATGTCAGTACTTGTGGCTCGAGCCAACATGATGGTTAGTTGGTAGATAAGAGGAGACGCATAGTGCAGAGCACACTATGCATAATGATACGCATGCATAATCACAGTACTCCGTACGACGATTATGCATGCGGGAGAGACAATAACTCTACCACAGCTGGTAGAGTCTACCAGCTGTGGGTTTCGTCGCCTTGCCGAGAACGGTCAAGAGAGAGACGCTACGTAACGAACCTAAAGTGAGATATTGCATTCGGACTTGACGCTATAGGTCCTCAATCTACTAGCTATGTGGCTAGTCTAGCACAAGGCGTCTTTGCTAGCACCTGTTGATGAGGGCTCAGCTGAGATACACCTGTTATGCTCTAGCATCTTGTATGTGCCATAAGAACGGGATGAGATTATTTGAATCGCGAGAAAAATGCAAGTCTTTTCGCGCTGAACAGCGGAGCGAAACAGTTGATTGAGGCCAGAACTGGTTCAAATGCATGCAGTTTGAGAAGCAGTTCTGGAAACCGATTTCTGAAACCAGTTTCAGAACTGGATTGGGCTCCAACTTTTGAGCGGCCCGTCAGTGTCACAGCTCACAACAGCTTCGGCCCATACACGACATAAGGCGGAGTTGAGGGCGATTTCATGTTAATCGCGAGATACATACCCACGAGAGCTCAACTGATGTAGCTGTAGCAGAGAAATAAATGAAAATAGCGAAATGGCAATACATCCCTTCACATTTGTATATTAGATTGGCACGCACTGTATATATATCCGATCGTCGCACGTGGCCACTTCAGAATCCTCTGTAACATCGAGTGAATCGTCGGGGTCGGACTTGACGAAGAGAGCATTAATAGGAGCGGCCGTAGCTGGGGGTGCAAGTGGCGCCATGATAGGGATTTTTAGTAAGGTCGAGTGCAGAATTATGGACACGTGTGTTGGTGACACTGTGGTGAAAACATGTGTTGGTGACACCGTGGTGAAAACATGTGTTGGTGACACCGTGGTGAAAACATGTGTTGGTGACACTGTGGTGAAAACATGTGTTGGTGACACTGTGGTGAAAACATGTGTTGGTGACACTGTGGTGAAAACATGTGTTGGTGACACTGTGGTGAAAACATGTGTTGGTGACACTGTGGTGAAAACATGTGTTGGTGACACTGTGGTGAAAACATGTGTTGGTGACACTGTGGTGAAAACATGTGTTGGTGACACTGTGGTGAAAACATGTGTTGGTGACACTGTGGTGAAAACATGTGTTGGTGACAGTGTGGTGAAAACATGTGTTGGTGACAGTGTGGTGAAAACATGTGTTGGTGACAATTTGAAAACTCTGAGAACATTTCGGTTAGTTTCTGTACACTTTTGGTATATTCTCCCAATTCATATATAAACTCCTAGGATTAGTAAAGAAAGTATTGAGCTCAGCTGAGGAAAACTATTAGGATAGAAGTGCACAAGAAAAAGTACGAGAGTTTTCCCAAGGGATATCGTCACCAATACGCGTTTGTTTCTCTCAGTTGAGCTCCAGTTGAATTCCCTGAGGGAATTTCCCTCACTAATTATAGAAGTTTGAGTAGAAGTGTTCAGAAACCACCAAGGGGTTCCTCGTTGTCACCAACACACGTGTACATTTCCCCTCCCGCACCGGCGCTGAGCTCAGGTATCGGCGGACCACCAATGATGGTTTGGGTTTTACTCACTGAACCAGATGTGCTCATGTGGCGTGGCACCAGCGCTTTGATATTCACAGGTCAGCTCGGAAATTAGTAAAGTTTTACCCGTTTTACGTGTTGTGGCATATTACTCGGTGAAAACCCCGATATTCTCGCAATGCAATGGTCGTGAAATATAATTTGCACTAGTGCTTTCCACGGGCGAAACTCCAGTGCGTGTCAATTTGATATGCGAATGTGTGTTATATTCCAAAATCGTGTGTCGCAATATAAGCATTGCTATGAACATGTGATGTGATAAAAGTAACCTTTCGAGACCATGATAGCGACAAGTTGTTCACTATCATTAATCCCGGAATAGAAAATGCACATTCTTCACAAATTGAAAGTGAACGCCTTGGAATCGGATGGTCCCGAGTTCGATCCGATGGTGTTCAAATTTTCATATAAAATTGTCACTGAGCACTGCTCACCACAAACACTCCTGCCAGCCCAAAAGAGCTGTTCCAAACCGGCCTCAAAAGCTAAATTAGTATCTTCTAATTCGATCAAGGGCAACACCAACATCATCGAAAGTACCTGATGATGTACATAATATATCAAGTCTCTATCTCGTATCACATATAATGGGTGTACATACATATACTATAACGATTATATGCTTATCTGTATACTATATAATCGCCCGGTTATATGTGTACTATATAATCGTCCGGTTATATGTATACTACATAATCGTCCGGTTATATGTATACTATATAATCGTCCGGTTATATGTATACTATATAATCGTCCGGTTCCCAAGCATCAGATCCCGGGTTCGATCCGAGGGTCTTCCACTTTTCAGTCAATAACGTTGGTCGCCTCCCTACGATGCTCGCTAGCGGGTTGCTGAACGATACTGACATGCCTGTGGTTGTCACTATCATAGTCGGATCGATATGTGGCGTTTTAGCTGGAAACGTTCTAACAGATAAAATTAGTAAGAATTCATTTCGCTTCTGTGTTTTCATCTGGTGAGTAGTCAGTGTTGGAGGAGTATATGTTCGCTTTCCTCAGCCGAGCTTGGGAGTTTCCTTGTCAGTTATAGAAATTCGGGTAGAAATATACAGAGCAAGAATTGTCCAAAATTTTCTCAGAATTTTCATATTGTGACCAACACGCGTCGGAGTATATGCTCGCTTACATATGAATTTGGGTAGGAGTGTGCAGACAACAATAACGACACGAATCTTTCTTCAGAATTTCCATATCGTTACCAACACAGGTAGTTGATCATGTGCATATTTTCCCACACTGTTCTCTCTAGTAGAAAAATCACCAACAAGAATTCTCCAAGATTTCTTCAGAATTTTCAAATTGTGAGCAACATATGCGCTTGACCATATGCACATTCCCCTACACTGGCTCGGCTTCACCCGTGATATGAAAAACACTAGTGAGAAAAACACAATTCACTTCGCGGAGAACAGTTGTGTTATCGGTCGCGGAAGCGTACACGCCCTATAATTTACATGGAGTATCACATCACTTCACGTTAAACTCCAGTGGAGTTTCACCCGTTTTACGTGAAGTGGCGTAAAACTCCGTGAAAAACGCGATATTCGCGCCTTGCAGGAGTCGTGAAATATGTTTTTCACTAGTGTTTTTCATATCACTAGGGTGGTGAAACTCCACTGTTTTCAGGTGTAGAATTATTCCGGCGCGCCGTTATTTTTATACTGCTGTCTACGAGTATCTTCATGTTAGAAACAAAACTGCGGATTTTCACAACTTGTATTTGTGTGGTGACTTTAACAGTGTTGGGTATACGTCGATATAGACTACATGCAATGGAGAGGAATTCACAGAAGATTGGTATCGATTATGAATTTAAGAAAATAGGATTGCCGATGAGCAGACAGTCGTTGGACCTATTTGGTGAGTTAGGGAAACATTGCTATGGAAATTATGCACATCGTCCATTGGTGATGATATTATGAAAATTCTGAGGGAATATTGGAAAATTATTATTGTTTTCTGTACACTTCTACCCGAATTCGTATTCAAGCGAACACATATTCCGACGCGTGTTGGTGATAATATGCAAACTCTGGGGAAATTTGTGTTAGTTTTCTTCAGCTGAGCTCAGGAGTTTTCTCAACTATAGAAACTAACAAGCAAATTCGGGTAGACGTGTACAGAAACCAATTAGAAGTTCCTGAAAACTCCCCTAAATTTTCACATTGTCATCAACACATGTAGTTGACCATGTTTATGTTTTTCCCCACACTGGCTGGGAACAGGACTGCATAAGCAAAATTTGCCAACCACAGTTTTTATGTATTTCAGTGGTGTCAAAGTATGCATATTATTCTTCAATGAAGTTTCACCCGTTTTACGTGAAGTTGCGTAATACTCCATGTGAAAAACGCGATATGAAGTGACTTGAAAACACTGAGCGAATTACATCGGACAAATCAGCCCATTTCACGTGAAACACATCACGTGTTTTACGCGTTATCCACTGACCACATGCGTTTTTTCCGCGAAGTGAAATGTGAAATGTGTTTTCACATCACGGGTGAAACTCCAATGCGTGTATGTGTGTCATCGGTTTCAGACTCTTCTAGCGACGGTTCTTCGAGCGGCTCTGAAAGCGGTACTGTTTCGACGTCTTAGCTTCGACGGCCCTCCGCCTCCTTGAGAGTAATTGCAGTTTCACCCGTTTATACACGCGAAGTGAAATGTGAACTGTGTTTTTCACTAGTGTTTTCCATATCACGGCTGAAACTCGGCGAGTATTGCACCGCCCACGTGTCATCGGAGTGCTGCCTCTCATGTACAATGCAGCTCATTTCTGTTGACAGTATGCTACATTGTGGGATTTGATTATTGGAGTTTCACCCGTTTCACGTGAAGTGGCGTGAAACTCGGTGAAAAACGCGACATTCGCGATGTACCGTAATCGTGAAAAATGTTTTTCACTAGTGTTTTCCATATCACGGGTGAAGCGCCACTGTATTGCTGGTCTTTTAACAATTATTGTTATATTTTTTTGATGTGCTGTTGAGTTTTCGAGATGATAAGCGTGAATCGACTCATCGAAACAAAGTATGTGTACACTGAATTGTCCGTTTCGAGATGCAACACCAGTGTTGGAAAATATCAACATTTTCCACTACGTGTTGGTGACAACAATGAAAATTTCTGTAAATTATCTTCGTTTTCTGTATATTTTTGCCCGAGTTCTTATATAGACTCTAATAGTGAGTGTAGAAACTCCTACATTCAGCTGAGGGAAGCGAACATATTTCCCTTCGACACTAACAAGGGGCATGCGATTGCGTCGAGCGATTCTTTCAATTCTGACTGGTTACCTTTTCCGTGATCTCAATACGCTGAGGTATGCCGTCTGTACTATATGTTAATTTTGATACGAGAGTCGTAGGCGAGATCACTCCCTCGAGAGACTCGTAGTACGAGTTTCTCCAGCGAGTGACCCAGCCCGGGAGAGGCGAGAGAGGAGAAAATGAAACCTATCGCGGGTGGTCCACGACGCAACCGTGAAGGGCAAGGCACACACACGCAGGGAATAACTCGCCAAGTGGCTTCTACAAGTTCCTGCTAGTGGACAGGCAATGACTTTCTAAACTACAGTGAAAGTCCAAGCTAGTAATCAATAATTAGTTATAAAATATTAGTCAATAATCATAATTGAAAGCTCGCTTGTCAAAGTTTGACAGTCAGCCGCACGCAGAAAAAGCTGTACATTCCGCCAACGTTTGCCACGAATCTCCCAGAAACCAGACGAGTTTGAAAAATGAGTTTTGTAAACCAATTTTCAGATGTGGCGACGCGCTCGACTCCGAATTCAGTTCTCGAACCAATTCCAGCATGAGTTTCTCGAGCATTTTCCCACAAGACCGGTTATGGAACGAGTTGCCCGTTTCAAAACTAGTCTATCGAGCGACTTGAAACTCTAGAGTCGAGAGCCAATGCAACTGCAAAAAGCTCACCCACTCGTCCGAGATCCGACCGAAAGTACTGTCGATCGGTGATGGGCAACATCGTTGCCGCAACAACCATAATGGCCGGGATTACGCCGTCATGGACTGAACTTATTGCAGTTAAGGTGTGGGAAAAATACTAAATCCAGCAATGGGGTGATCGGCTCTATCTGATAATGAGGTATAATCAAATCTATTCAATAATAAGGGTGGCCATACTACGGCCGGGATAGCTGGTCCGAGCGAGAACACATGTCGTTAGTGTCGCCGGCAGCGTACTGGTGAAAGAAGTACAGGATAAACTAGCCCGGCCAGTTGTCGGGCAAAAGAACACAACCCAGAAGAATAGTTTATGGCCTATTCATAGCTCGTTATGAAGCACTTCAGACTGCCTGTGTTAGGTAATCTAGCTCAGATAGCCAGCTGTGCGATTCCCACCCGACGTTTATCGGGTTGAAACTCGATATAGTTCCCCACAAGCATAAGGTCAGGGAATATCCAACGGTTTTCATCTTCTGGGTCGTCATCCTCTTCTTTGAGGATGAGATGACAGTAGCCTCCATCATTCCTGGCATAGTTGAAATGCGTCATCTTAAGAAGGCATCTCCCTTGGGACCCAGTCCAAATACCAAATTTGGCATGATGTCAATGAACGAACAACTGAATGTCCAAATTCCCCTCGTGTCATCGAAGGT
>NW_003209678.1:137742-143571 GCF_000006405.1 Perkinsus marinus ATCC 50983
TCGCGGCCACGCTAGCTTGCGCGGCGATATCCGCTATAATATCATGATAGTGAAACTTCGGCACATATACAAAATTGCTTCCAGTGTCTAGTACAACGGGCTCATTGATGCCAAGATGCACATGCGCAGAGCCGACTTGCAGGTTGTTGAGCTTCACCACATAACGTGCCCCTTCCACTGGGAGAAGGGGCACGTAATGAATAGGATGCTTGTAAACTCCTTCGTCGCCTCCACCTAACAGCAACTTACCAAGGAACAGCACGCCTTCTTCAGGACTCTTTGGTTCTTCTAAATAGAGTGCGAAAGTGCTGCTTCGCACTTTTCCAGTAGATCGCAACTGTTTCATCAACGGAGGGAATCCTTTTTCACCGGTAGCGGGTCCAAGACCACAAAAGCCGATCGGAGCATCTAAACCGGGGGGAGGTTGTTGATCAAACAACAATCCGAATGACAGGTCGATCAAGTCGGCAGAGCCTACGGTTATTTTTCCTTTGTGCTTGAATATTCGGCCATGCGCTTCATCCTCGAAGTCGACTGACATGATCGGCTCACGAGGAGCACACGGCTTTGAGCACTTATAACATCCAAGTGCCCACTGGTCACAATTTTTGCCGGTAACCTTCTCAGACCAATCCTTCCAAACAAAGAAGAAGTAGCCGCTCGCAGTATCAATAACAGCATACATAGGCTCATGACGTTCGTCAGCAAACTCATGAAAAAGCCCATACCCATATGGGATCAAATCATCATAGGATATATCTAGCGTGATAACTTGTCCATTGGCCCTATGCAGTACCATGAAGCACGATAGGAACAGCGAGACGATGCGACGATCCATTGGAACCTTGAAATACCTGGCTATTGTTGTTGTTAGTGTTGTTGTGATAACACTAGCAGTTGTACGCCACCAAGCACACGATCCTATCGCGATCGCTATGGAGAATAGCGCACGTCTGCGACACACGTGAATCCACGTGACGTGACGTCCGCTGTGACGTGACGCCTTTTCCGTCTTGCTTCCTTCCTTCGTTTGCTCTCATTGGCTCTTTCCAGCCTTTCTCAAAGTTGTTGCGTTCTGGCAATGATATAGTTAGACGGACTGTGAACTCGGGTGTAGACAACAGATGAAAAGTAGCTCGATGCTAGGAACTGCAGACAGACCGATCAATAGCGCAGTAAAACAAAGACTCCGGCTTAAGGAAGAGCGATCGCGCAGGGCGAGACGTGACGTAGTCTGCCTATCGGGCCCGGCTTCACGTGCCGCTAACACCAGGTGTCAAACGCCCCTTGATAAGCTTTAAATTGAATTGAATAAGTTTCGGTGGAACGGAATCACATTTGAGTGTCGTGAAGAGGAGGATGGTTCTCATGGCAAATGTGTGAGCAAGTCGAGTTTAAGTGAATTTGAATTCCAACGCTATCCTGCTCAATAGTTGGAACGCAGTTGATCTACCACTACGTTAGTTGAGCTCCTGTGAGTCACAGGCTGTAACTATACACTGGCAAAACACAACACTCATGATCCTGATGATGCCCTATAGTAATAATAACAAGAACAGTAGTAGGCCAGTGTTGCAGAAATAGCTCCCGTATACGAGCACTACAAAACGATTATTATCATCATCATCTACTTCTAACCCTCCGCTACCTCTGTGGAAGATTCTCAGGGAGACTGCGAGGAGATTGACCCGCCCTGCTCCCCATCATCACCAATGACGACAACAACAACGACGACGACGACATAAAAATATAAAACAATCAAATTATCATCTCTACTATACTTGAGAAAATTAATAATAATAATCACCATGATGAGCTTTCGCTCACACCACGTCGTTCACAGCGATAGGCGCAGACGATTCGCGCCGTATTCGTGTCGAGAATTGAATTATGAGAATCGCAAATGCAAATGTGACGCTGATAGTCTCCGCCACAAAGCCGAAAACTGCCTTAAGAACAACCTGAGCAACAAGACCAGCTAGGCTCGGGAGTTTCCTCAGGAAATAAAGAAACTCATTCTTGAAATTGAATATTCTCATATATTATCGCCGACTGCATATTTTTCCAACACACTAGACAATACATGGTAGTGAGCCGAATCAAGAATATTGCTTAAAATTGAAAACTCCAAATGCGGTGCTTTCTTTCGTCCGCCCTGTTGTACAGTGTAAACCTATAGACGCTTTTATTACTATGAGTTTTCAACACATACGTAAGATTCTACGCCTTGCAACATCTCAGAATCGACTTACCAGTCTTGGTATCGTCCATGGAGTTGGAGGTATCATCATCAAACATGCCACGGGGATCGACAGAAACTGAGAAAACACTCGATGAACTTCATCGAGAGTTTTTTCAGTTCCAATTCTCAGTTCATCGGATGAAGGAGACTGGAGTTTCACAGCCACTGAAACACTAGTGAAAAGTATACTCCACGACTACTGTATATCAATTGATGTAATTGTAAAAAAATAAATGACCGACCGTGCAGAAAATACAATAAAATTCGTCTGCAGGAGATGCTTCCCACATTACTATCGTCAGTAGAATTCCTCCGACCAGTGCCATTCTCAACTGCCTCCATAGCGCTTTGACTGAAAACGATGAACGACAACTCAAATAATAAAATGCTGTATATGTTGAAATGGTGGAGTTTCCCCCTAGTGATATGAAAAACACTAGTGAAAATCATGTTTCATAATTCACTTCGCGGGAGATAATTGCATTATCGGTCGCGGAAACATACGCGTCTTATGATCTACTTGAAGTATCAAACCACTTTACGTCAAACGGTGAACACTATATGAATACTCGTGGGTGATAGCTAAACAGCCAGTTGCGCTGTCACTGTGGAAATTACTAAGGAAAGTATATTTTCGCTTTCCTCAGCAGAGCTCAACAGTTTCCTCACTAATTATCGAAATTCGGGTAGAAGTGTATATATATAAACCAACGAGAATTTCCCAAAATTCCCACACGTAGTTGACCATGTGCATATTTCCCCCCAGAAATATTACACTTAGAAATAGGATTCTGCGGATCACTGCAAAATATAGGGTTGTGACTCAACCACGAAGAACAGGGAATTCTCCACGTGATCGATGGGAATGTCTTGGGGTCAATTGCCAAGGGCGACCTGAAAACCTCATACCTTCAATTAGTGCAGTTGGGCATCGTCCACGTCCTTCATGCTCACGTCCCGGGTTCAACCCCCGCATACTACTCGACTAATGTTAGTGTTCACTCTCCTCACTAATTGTAAGAGTTCAGCTAGAGCTATAGAGAAACCAATAAGAACCCACCAAAAAATTTTCAAAATTTTCATATCATCACCAGCATACTTGGAAATACATGTTCACTTTCCTCTGCCGAGTTTACGAGTTTCCTCACTAATTAGAGAAATTCGGACAGGAGTTGACAGAAACCAATTTCCTCATTATTTTCATCTTGTCATCACCAACACATGTAGTTGACTATATGCATATTTTCCTACATTGTTTTTTTCTGGAGGGAATATCACTGCTAATTTACCAGAATTCCCTCATAATTTTCATATTGTCATCACCAACACATGTAGTTGACCAAGTTTATATTTTTCTACATTGTTTTTTCTGGAGGGAATATCACTGCTAATTTACCAAAATTCCCTCATAATTTTCATATTGTCATCACCAACACATGGAGTTGACCATATGCATATTTTCCTACATTGTTTTCCTAATGCTAATATCACTGCTAATTTACCAAAATTCCCTCATAATTTCATCAAATGTCATCACCAACACATGTAGTTGACCCTGTGCATATTCCTACCCGCCTTACTACCGCATCACTATATCTCGCATCGCCGCCGTCGGTGACAGCATCCACGTGATGCCAAACGACAGCAATGACGTGATACACAAATCAAATGCGATGGAGTTCGGCCACACCCAGACTCCTAAGAAACAACTAAACAGTGTTGGAGGAATATATGTTTTTCGCTTTCCTCGAGTGACCCCAGGAGTTTCCTCACTGATTATAGGAGTTTATATACGAGTTCGGGTAGAAATGAAGTTTCTATATTTCACGACCACTGCATATCGCGATTTTTTTCCACAGAGTATTACGCCACTTCACGGAAAACGGGTCAAACTCCAATGCGAATTTTCCGAAATTTCCTCAGAACTTTCCCATCATCACTACCCGCAGTGTCAGCAGTCGTACGGTAAGCAATCCAACCGAAGAGGGCATTGAATGCAGATGCTCCTATAATTGCTATGGACATCATCATCATCTGAAAAATATAATTTCAAATACAACGCTTAGTGCCAATTCGATACTATGCAAATGTGAAGAATGTGCGTTTTCTATTTCGAGATTAATGATAGTGAACAACTTGTCGCTATCATAGTCTCGAAAGGTTACTTTTATCACATCACATGTTCATACCAATGTTTACATTGTCTATGCGATATAGTTTCAGATCGGTTCTTATTAATCTCGGAAAATAACACACATTTGCATCACATCAAATTGCCACACACCGTAAATCACAAAAATCACTTTTTCCCCAAAAACGTATTGAACCTACCACATATAACCACAATGGTAACTCTATGAGATACTCCGTGCCTTTAATAAGACCAACGATCTTCAGCTTCAACCGATTCACGATGCCGCCGTTACTGAGCTCATCTGTATTTTCGCCATTTACCACTCGTGTTTGCTCACTAGGTTGAGCTCGAAACATGTAAATTCTATCTAGTTCGATAAACATGAGCATCATCATATTTACATATATTGGAGTTTCACCACCCTAGTGCTATGAAAAGTACTAGTGAGAAATATATTTCACGACTACTGCATATCACCGCGAATATCGCGTTTAACGCCGAGTTTTACGCCACTTCACGTAAAACTCAATTATTGTATATTACATCTATGTGGATGTTATCACATGAAGTTAAACATGTGCATATTTTCCTACACTGCTACGTTCTCTACCTTCATATTTTAATTTGTTATTCTCCTCAACCGGCCAGAAATATTATTGGAGTTTCATAACCCGTTTTACGTGAAGTGGCGAAATACTCTGTGAAAAACATCGCGATATTCGCGCTATGCAGTAGTCGTAAAATATGATTACCACTAGTGTTTTTCATATCACTAGGGCGTTAGCCGTAAAATATGTTTTGCATATCACTAGGGTGAAACTACGTCGGTCTAGACAGGAAATCAATAGTGTTCCTGTTGTCAATGCTCCACATTTTCGATCGATTTCCCTAATGTGAATGCCATCACATTAGGAACATCAATTTCACCATTTCATCAAATTCTGGATCCACGGTTCTGTAAATGTATCACTGCATTTTCATACTTCCTAATTTGGTTATGGTCACACCTCGACAGTTGTATTCTTGAAACTCTACTCTGTAGGAAGAGTTGCCGTTCTACCACATAAAACTATAATAATATTAGCCACCATTTGGTTGTCCTACGACGTGATGTGTCTCTGAACTCGACATAAGAAGAGGAGAGGGAAAGAGAGAGGCGGCAAGGGGAACCACCGTATAGCCAATGAGGTGCACGCATACACATGTGCGTGACTGCGAAGCTGTCTCCTTCCATCGCCTACATCACATTACCACATTATTAACATATAATAATATAATCAATATAACGTAGCATATTATTACCTCTGGTAGGGCTAGTGCGGCAATATATGCACATGGTCAACTACATGTGTTGCTAGGAATATAGAAATTTTGAGAAATTATCATTGATTTTTGTATACTTATACCCAAAATCGAGCGATTTTTCATAATATAGTGAGAAAACTTACGAGCT
>NW_003209678.1:143671-145645 GCF_000006405.1 Perkinsus marinus ATCC 50983
AGCTGTGATACTATTATTCCCAAAGTATTAAATTTCCATATCATGAAAACAACCATTTCAATGAGCCCACCTGGCGAACTACCAACTCGACCGTTCCTGGAAATATTGGAGTTTCACCACCCTAGTGATATGAAAAACACTAGTGAAAAATATATTTCACGACAACTGCATACCGCGAATATCGCGTTTTTCACCGAGTTTTACACCGCTTCACGTAAAACGGATTGTGAAACTCCAATGAATATTTCGCGGGAGTTCTTACCAAGGGTGAAGGAAATTCACCCTCTCACTGGGTGAGTTATCAATATGACTCCTGGTGGTCCGAGTGAGAAAGTACGCACATGGTCATCTACGGGTTAATGGGAATTCTGAGAAAATTTTGGTAATTTTTTCTTAATTTCTATACACTTCTACCATAGCTCGTACAAGGCAAAAGCCCCAGTAGAGCTTGCCCAAAATTTCCCGAAATTTTTTCTTATTATCACAATCACACAACGTCGAGAATGTGCAAATTTTCCCACACAGCTCGGGGAATACTTGATATTTTGAAATTCAAAATAAAATTGAATAAATTTAATTTTGAAATTCAAAATTGAATTGAAAATAAATTGAAATTCAATTTATTTTCAATTCAAAATTTGAATATGTATGAATAACGCGTGGCCTCGTATATAAATATACCTACTACTATTACTACCTATATCACTTTATAATTCATCATAGGTTATAAACTCACTAATACAAAATAAATCACCTACAAAAGCGAGCTATGAACATAGACTAGTCTACAAGTAGTAGGAATTTCACAGTGAAAATATATTTCACAACAACTGCATATAGGAGATTTTCACATAGTTTTACGCTACTTCACGTAAAATGGGTGAAACTCTGCGGTGTATGTTATCCTTCCAGCGTTGTATGAGAGCCCATTGCGAACATATTCATTACTACTGAAAGCTATCTGTGGAGGGAAGAAAGTCAATTCTCTGGCTAGAACCAGAGTCAGTCCCCATTAACTTAATGGCATTAAGACACTGGTACCCATATCCTCACTATAATCCAACTCATTGAAATCATAACCAGAATACACTAGCAAAATATAACCAGAACAAATAATGAATCAACCAAAGGTGAGAATGGCTGAACCACTTTACTAAGTAACAAATATGAAACACTCCAGCTGAATGAGATAAATCACACAAAGAGTTTACGGCTATCGAGCGATCAGTTTATCACTACTAACAACAACGATGAGGATGATCAGACTTAGAACATTAGCAACGTTAATCGCCACCCTAAGGATAAATGTACATCATCATTAGCCTTACTTTAGGTCTGAGGTCCATCCTCCATCCTGCGGGAATGATCAATTACAAACGCTGCTGCGTGACGCAAATATCCTTGTTGTAATATACTAGCAGAACCCGTCGCTTCGCTCCGGGGTTCTCTAGCTCGCTGACGCTCGGGGGTGTAAGCGATATGTTAAGATACACCAGTTAAATTATGTCCTTGTTGCACTGAATCGAGAACGTAGACCTATGCGTCCTTGGAAGTCTCAGGTTGAGATGAAAAGATCAATGTTATACGGAGCGTGCCACTTTTTCAAGTAAGTCACGAGAATTTCGATTTCTTTTCCAACAAGGACAATTCCCTCTGAAATTGGAGCACTCGATACCCAGTCACATAGCGGATACCATATTAAGAGGAATAGGTGACACTCGTAACCGTAACGGTTAAACCATTCCATAGATATTCAGACAAGCGCCCATTCTGACCGCTCTCAACCGTGCCAGTTTCTTACGTAACAATCACCGTACTATGCTACGCTCCTTATTCATTCTCAAGCTAACACTTTCGGAGTAACTTGAGAACACGATTCTGCTAGCGGATCGTATGATAGCAAGGACACAACATAGAGTCGCTCAGAGCCGCCCGCTCTGGAGCACAATCTAATCATTAGATGTTACTAACATC
>NW_003209678.1:145745-152495 GCF_000006405.1 Perkinsus marinus ATCC 50983
CCTTTTCCGTGATCTCAATACGCTGAGGTATGCCGTCTGTACTATACGTTAATTTTGATACGAGACTCTTAGGCGAGATCACTCCCTCGAGAGACTCGTAGTACGAGTTTCTCAAGCGAGTGACCCAGCCCGGGAGAGGCGAGAGAGGAGAAAATGAAACCCATCGCGGGTGGTCCACAACGCAACCGTGAAGGGCAAGGCACACACACGCAGTGAATAACTCGCCAAGTGGCTTCTACATCTTTCCCTAACAAGTTCCCCTAGTGGACAGGCAATGACTTTCTAAACTACAGTGAATGTCCAAGCTAGTAATCAATAATTAGTTATGAAATATTAGTCAATAATCATAATTAAAAGCTCGCTTGTCAAAGTTTGACAGTCAGCCGCACGCAGAAAAAGCTGTACATTCCGCCAACGTTTGCCACGAATCTCCCAGAAATCAGACGAGTTTGAGAAATGAGTTTTGTAAACCAATTTTCAGATGTAACTCGCCCACTCAACCGAGATCTGACCGAAAGTGCTGTTGATCGGTGATGGGAAACGTCGTTGCCGCAACGACCATAATGGTCGGAATTACGCCGCCATGGACTGAACTTATTGCAGTTGAGGTGTGGAAAAATACCAAGTCTAGCAATGGGGTCATCGGCTCCATCTAATAATGAGGTATAATCAAATCTATTCAATAATAAGGGTGGCCATACTACGGCCGGGATAGCTAGTCCGAGCGAGAACACGCCCGCTGCGTACTGGTGAAAGAAGTACAGAATAAACTGGCCCGCGTGACTATACATGCTGTAACTATACACTGACAAAACACAACACTCATGATCCTGATGATGCCCTATAGTAATAATAACAAGAACAGTAGTAGGCCAGTGTTGCAGAAATAGCTCCCGTATACGAGCACTACAAAACGATTATTATCATCATCATCTACTTCTAACCCTTCGCTACCTCTGTGGAAGATTCTCAGGGAGACTGCGAGGAGATTGACCCGCCCTGCTCCCCATCATCACCAATGACGACAACAACAACGACGACATAAAAATGTAAAACAATCAAATTATCATCTCTACTATACTTGAGAAAAATAATAATAATAATCACCATCACGAGCTTTTGCTCACACCACGTCGTTCACAGCGATAGGCGCAGACGATTCGCGCCGTATTCGTGCCGAGAATTGAATTATGAGAATCGCAAATGCAAATGTGACGCTGATACTCTCCGCCACAAAGCCGAAAACTGCCTTAAGAATAACCTGAGCAACCAGCTAGGCTCGAGAGTTTCCTCAGAAGAAACTCATTCTTGAAATTGAGTATTTTCATATATTATCGCCGACTGCATACTTTCCCCCACACACTAGATAAGACATTTAACAATACATGATAGTGAATCGAATCAAGAATATTGCTGAAAATTGAAAACTTCAGGTGTGGTGCTTTCTTTCGGCCGCCCTGTTGTGCAGTGTGAACCTATAGACGCTTTCATTACTATGAGTTTTCAACACATACGTAAGATTCTACGCCTTGCAACATCTCAGAATCGACTTACCAGTCTTGGTATAGTCCATGGAGTTGGAGGTATCATCATCAAACATGCCACGGGGATCGACAGAAACTGATGAAACACTCGATGAAGGAGACTGGAGTTTCCCAGCCACTGAAACACTAGTGAAAAGTATACTTCGCGACTACTGTATATCGATTGATGTAATTGTAAAGAAATAAATGACCGACCGCGCAGAAAATGCAATTAAATTCGTCTGCACGAGATGCTTCCCACATTACTATCGTGAGTAGAATTCCTCCGACCAGTGCCATTCTCAGCTGCCTCCATATCGCTTTGACTGAAGGGATGACCGACAACTCAAATAAGATACGTTGGAATGGTGGAGTTTCCCCCTAGTGATATGAAAAACACTAGAGAAAATCATTTTTAACAATTCACTTCGCGGAGAACAGTTGTGTTATCGGTCGCGGAAACATACGCGTCTTATGATCTACTTGAAGTATCACACCACTTCACGTCAAACGGTGAACACTATATGAATACTCGTGGGTGATAGCTAAACAGCCAGTTGCGCTGTCACTGTGGAAATTACTAAGGAAAATATACTTTCGCTTTCCTCAGCAGTGCTCAACAGTTTCCCCACTAATTATCGAAATTCGGGTAGAAGTGTCTACACATAAACCAACGAGGATTTCCCAAAATTCCCACACGTAGTTGGCCATGTGCATATTTCCCCCCAGAAATATTACACTTAGAAATAGGATTTTGCGGATCACTGCAAAATATAGGGTTGTGACTCAACCACGAAGAACAGGGAATTCTCCACGTGATCGATGGGAATGTCTTGGGGTCAATTGCCAAGGGCGACCTGAAATCTTCATACCTTCAATTAGTGCAGTTGGGCATCGTCCACGTCCTTCATGCTCACGTCCCGGGTTCAACCCCCGCGTACTCCTCGACTAATGTTAGTGTTCACTTTCCTTACTAATTATAAGAGTTCAGCTAGAGCTATACAGAAATCAATAAGAACCCACCAAAAAAATTTCAAAATTTTCATATCATCACCAGCATACTTGGAAATACATGTTCACTTTCCTCTGCCGAGTTTACGAGTTTCCTCACTAATTATAGAAATTCGGATAGGAGTTGACAGAAACCAATTTCCTCATAATTTTCATCTTGTCATCACCAACACATGGAGTTAACCATGTGCGTATTTTCCTACATTGTTTTTCTAGAGGTAATATCACTGCTAATTTACCAAAATTCCCTCATAATTTCCATATTGTCATCACCAACACATGGAGTTAACCATGTGCGTATTTTCCTACATTGCTTTCGTAATGCTAATATCACTGCTAATTTACCAAAATTCCCTCAAAATTTCATCAATTGTCATCACCAACACATGTAGTTGACCCTGTGCATATTCCTACCCGCCTTACTACCGCATCACTATATCTCGCATCGCCGCCGTCGGTGACAGCATCCACGTGATGCCAAACGACAGCAATGATGTGATACACAAATCAAATGCGATGGAATTCGGCCACACCCAGACTCCTAAGAAACAACTAAACAGTGTGGGAGGAATATATGTTTTTCGCTTTCCTCGAGTGACCCCAGGAGTTTCCTCACTGATTATAGGAGTCTATATATGAATTCGGGTAGAAATGGAGTTTCACCCTAGTGATATGAAAAACACTAGTGAAAATATATTTCACAACTACTGCATATCGCAGTTTTTTTCCACAGAGTATTACGCCACTTCACGGAAAACGGGTCAAACTCCAATGCGAATTTTCCGAAATTTTCTCAGAATTTTCCGATTATCACTACCAGCAGTGTCAGCAGTCGTACGGTAAGCGATCCAACCGAAGAGGGCATTGAATGCAGATGCTCCTATAATTGCTATGGACATCATCATCATCTGAAAAATATAATTTCAAATACAACGCTTAGTGCCAATTCGATACTATGCAAATGTGAAGAATATGCGTTTTCTATTCCGGGATTAATGATAGTGAACAACTTGTCGCTATCATAGCCTCGAAAGGTTACTTTTATCACATCACATGTTCATAGCAATGTTTACATTGTTTATGCGATATAGTTTCTGATCTCGGAAAGTAACACACATTTGCATCATATCAAATTGACACACACCGTAAATCACGAAATTCACTTTTTTTCAAAAACGTATTGAACTTACCAAATATAACCACAACGGTAACTCTATGAGATACTCCTTCCCTGTAATAAGACCAACGATCTTCAGTTTCAACCGATTCACGACGCCGTTGCTGAGCTCATCTGTATTTTCGCCATTTACCACTCGTGTTTGCTCACTAGGTTGAGCTCGAAACATGTAAATTCTATCTAATTCGATAAACATAAACATCATCATATTTACATATATTGGAGTTTCACCACCCTAGTGCTATGAAAAGTACTGGTGAAAAATATATTTCACGACTACTGCATATCACCGCGAATATCGCATTTTACGCCGAGTTTGACGCCACTTCACGTAAAACTCTATTATTGTATATTACATCTATGTGAATGTTATCACATGAAGTTAAACATGTGCATATTTTCCTACACTGCTACGTTTTCCATGTTAATATTTCAATTTGTTATTCTCCTCGACCGGACTATATTATTGGAGTTTCATAACCCGTTTTACGTGAAGTGGCGAAATACTCTGTGAAAAACATCGCGATATTCGCGCTATGCAGTAGTCGTAAAATATGATTATCACTAGTGTTTTGCATATCACTAGGGTGAAACTACGTCGGTCTAGACAGGAAATCAATAGTGTTACCGTTGTCAATGCTCCACATTTTTCGATCGATTTCCCTAATGTGAATGCCATCACATTAGGAACATCAATTTTACCATTTCATCAAATTCTGCATCCATGGTTCTGTAAATGTATCACTACATTTTCATACTTCCTAATTTGGTTATGGTCACACCTCGACAGTTGTATTCTTGAAACTCTACTCTGTAGGAAGAGTTGCCGTTCTACCACATAAAACTATAATAGTATTAGCCACCTTTTGGTTGTCCTATGACGTGATGTGTCTCTGAACTCGACATAAGAAGAGGAGAGGGAAAGAGAGAGGCGGCAAGGGGAACCACCGTATAGCCAATGAGGTGCACGCATACACATGTGCGTGACTGCGAAGCTGTCTCCTTCCATCGCCCACATCACATTACCACATTATTAACATATAATAATATAATCAATATAACATAGCATAGTATTACCGCTATAGAACTCTGGTAGGGCTAGTGCGGCAATATATGCACATGGTCAACTACATGTGTTGCTAGGAATATAGAAATTTTGAGAAATTATCATTGATTTTTGTATACTCATACCCAAAATCGAGCGATTTTTCATAATATAGTGAGGAAACTTACGAGCTCAATTGAGGAAACCAAGCATATATTCCCATACTGGGTAGGCCTATAGCTGTGATACTATTATTCCCAAAGTATTAAATTTCCATATCATGAAAACAACCATTTCAATGAGCCCACCTGGCGAACTACCAACTCGACCGTTCCTGGAAATATTGGAGTTTCACCACCCTAGTGATATGAAAAACACTAGTGAAAAATATATTTCACGACAACTGCATACCGCGAATATCGCGTTTTTCACCGAGTTTTACACCGCTTCACGTAAAACGGATTGTGAAACTCCAATGAATATTTCGCGGGAGTTCTTACCAAGGGTGAAGGAAATTCACCCTCTCACTGGGTGAGTTATCAATATGACTCCTGGTGGTCCGAGTGAGAAAGTACGCACATGGTCATCTACGGGTTAATGGGAATTCTGAGAAAATTTTGGTAATTTTTTCTTAATTTCTATACACTTCTACCAGAGCTCGTACAAGGCAAAAGCCTCAGTAGAGCTTGCCCAAAATTTCCCGAAATTTTTTCTTATTATCACAATCACACAACGTCGAGAATGTGCAAATTTTCCCACACAGCTCGGGGAATACTTGATATTTTGAAATTCAAAATAAGATTGAATAAATTTAATTTTGAAATTCAAAATTAAACTGAAAATAAATTGAAATTCAGTTTATTTTCAATTCAAAATTTGAATATGTATGAATAACGCGTGGCCTCGTATCTAAATATACCTACTATTACTATCTATATCACTTTATAATCTATTATATGTTATAAACTCACTAATACAAAATAAATCACCTACAAAAGCGAGCTATGAACATAGACTAGTCTACAAGTAGTAGGAATTTCACACTTCGCCGTAGAAATATATTTCACAACTACTGCATATCGAGATTTTCACATAGTTTTACGCCACTCCACGGAAAATGGGTGAAACTCCGCGGTGTATGTTATCCTTCCAGCGTTGTATGAGAGCCCATTGCGAACATATTCATTACTACTGAAAGCTATCTGTGAAGGGAAGAAAGTCAATTCTGTGGCTAGAACCAGAGTCAGTCCCCATTAACTTAATGGCATTAAGACACTGATACCCATATCCTCACTATAATCCAACTCATTGAAATCATAACCAGAATACACTAGCAAAATATAACCATAACCAGAATACACTAGCAGAATATAACCAGAACAAAGAATGAATCAACCAAAGGTGAGAATGGCTGAACCACTTTACTAAGTAACAAATATGAAACACTCTAGCTGAATGAGACAAATCACACAAAAAGTTTACGACTATCGAACGATCAGTTTATCACTACTAACAACAACGATGAGGATGATCAGACTTAAAACATTAGCAATGTTAGTCGCCACCCTAAGGATACATGTACATCATCATTAGCCTTACTTTAGGTCTAAGGTCCATCCTCCATCCTGCGGGAATGATCAATCACAAATGCTGCTGTGTGACGCAAATATCCTTGTTGTGATATATTCATATTTCATCTTTTGATTCATATCTCGTTCGCCTTTATGCAATTTGCATGAATTGTGTTGGACTGTGGTCGTGGAGGTTAGCCGGGAAACGCCGCACATGTTTCCTCATTAGGGTTATGCAGTTTGCAGGAAATCGATTATAACAGATTAGCTATACTTCCTGATATAGCTATAGTCGTTGATACAGTTGTTGTTATCGTGGTTTACCGTTGATTCGGGCATCACTGTTAATCGTAGCGGAAACCGTTCTCCCACACCTATTCTACTTGAGTTCTTATCGAAGTTGGCTTTGTACAAGCACAAACA
>NW_003209678.1:152595-155037 GCF_000006405.1 Perkinsus marinus ATCC 50983
TATAAACCCTACCAACACATCTGTTGGCAGTGGGAGAGAGGCGGTGGAGTTTTGAGAGAGAGAGAGAGAGAGTGATGTGACATAAAATATAGAAATTATACTTCACATCACAGACTGTGGACAGTGAATGTCGTGAATTTTTGGCACAGTGTACATCGGCGCATGTTCAATGTGGTAGAAATCTCCATGAAAACTGAACGTGCTAGTGAGAAAAAAGCGTATGACACAAAGCTATCGTATGGTAAAAGATTAATAAGTGTTTAGTAGGTATTAAGGGTGTAAAGCTGATCAGATAGAGAAAAGGCATTATTCTTGCTGTGAATAATTTCCTGTAACGTTTTAACACAAGGTACATCGGCGCATATCTATTAGGGTCGATCTTACGAATACGGCTACAGTAAGTGATACGGAAAAGGCAGTTCTTGATAGAATGGAAGTGTACCAGGTATACGGCGAACATGATATATGTAGGGGTGTTGACAGTGAGACACAATCTGGAAGGAACCGAAAACAGGCGCGGAAACGATTGTGAATTAATTACTCGGAGCAAATTTTTGTGACGGTTTAACACATCTAAATCGTTTTGATCGATCACGCTATGCAAGAGATACTGTGAATCATAGGGAGCTTCGTCGCACGACAAATGTAGTACTGGATAGTCTCAATGGCATGTAAGGTATCCAGAGAAAATCAGACGCGGATATGACAAACCAAGAACGGAGTCAACTTTTTGACGCACGATTTGTTCACTCCTATTAGTATATAGTAGAGAGTAGAGATTCATATCTCATCTTTTGATTCATATCTCGTTCGCCTTTATGCAATTTGCATGAATTGTGTTGGACGGTGGTCGTGGTCCACGACTCGTGGTGTCACTATCGTGATCCATTGAGAAGTAGCAAGACAGCAAGGCTGACTATCGATCGTACTCATAGCTATGGACCATAGCCTATGGTCATAAAGTCAGATCTCCTTTGGTCGTCTCTCATCGGTCTATTGTTGACCACAATCCCTTCTCAATATACAAGATATCAGTATCACAATGGTCAAGACTGGTGTTAGTACTCGTCAAGGTGGAAAGAAGAACGGTCAGGAAGGATTATCTACATCCCCACTGGTGGATACCCCTATTCCCTCATCACGTGTGACACCAACACGACAGTGGAGGTTAGCCGGGAAACGGGGAGGAACCCGAAAACCAAGCCCAAAAAACATCAAACACCAAAACCCAAGAATTTTCAAGCTGTTGAAAATATTCTCCTTCTTCTTGTTGGAGGTAGAACCAGGGCATTTGAGGCGATTGAGGAAGAAAGCGGCATTGTTACGAAGCGAAACAGTATATAAGACCGTTGATTTGTCAACGCGATTGGCAAATCTTGTTGAACGGACAAAGATTCAACGAACATTCTAATCAACGGGCGTACATTGCCCGAAGCAATATTCAGTGACACTATTTTCAGATCACCTCTTCTTTTTGGCTGATGGCCCTGAACCTCCTTCCTCTTCCTCCTCGAATTGTAACTGTCGTCGTAGGCCTTGCACTCTTTGTAGCCGAGCTCTTTCCCTTTTTTCCGGCTCCGCTGGCGCTTCCGCCCGTGCTGCTGTTGCCACACTCGGTTGTTGGACCGGTGTTGCAAAACCGCCTACTGGTTCATTATCAGGTTCTCTGTCTGGGAGGGCAATAGGTTCATCAACAGCTTCTCTATCTGGAAGGGCGATTACCCCACCAGCTTCAGGTTGCTGTTGTATCTGGAAATCAGTGAAGAAGTATCACAAAGGAAGTACGATGCCACTCATTAGTTCACACAAACTTACCAGCGGTTCCACCTGAGCTTGTTGAGCAGGTCGAGGTGGTTGTTGAAAGCGCATTGGAGCCGGTGGTTGACCGGCTGGTTGACGAGCTGCTTGTTGAAAAGGCGGTTGACGAGGTGCTTGTTGAGGAGGTGCTTGTTGAAAAGGCGGTTGACGAGGTGCTTGTTGAGGAGGTGCTTGTTGAGGAGGCGGTTGAGGAGGCGGTTGAGGAGGTGCTCGAGGAGGCGGTTGAGGAGGCGGTTGAGGAGGTACATGAGGAGGCGGTTGAGGAGGTGGTTGAGGAGGTACATGAGGAGGCGGTTGAGGAGGTGGTTGCTGGGGAGGGCCATGAGCAGGTATTCCATGTTCCTCAGCCCATCGAGCTCCAGCTTGTTCGATGGTGGGTAACAAAGCTTCTACAGTGATAGGTTGGTTTCGTGGTGTGAATAAATTAAATTGTATTCCCCTATCTCCTTGGAAGTAACCCGTGTGTGTTTTACGGGTTCTTGTTCGGGTCCTGATAGGAAGTAACATTGTTTGGTCTATTGATGTTTTTACCTTCTTAGTCTTTCTCTCTCGATAAGCGAAATCCCAGGTCTGGCAGTTATGATAGATGACTCTTAAAGCAATACGTCTTGGCTGTGATCGTCT
>NW_003209678.1:155137-159425 GCF_000006405.1 Perkinsus marinus ATCC 50983
CCACAATAAGTCATGAATTATTTATATGGCTTGAACTGCGAACAAGGGACGGTACTTACGTTTCTCAAAGACAGTAGTCTTTCCCCCGTAGTGGCTCCCGCTGTTGGGATGCTGAGTATTTCAAAGTCCGACATTTTTAGTACCCGAATTGCAGGTGCTTTTTGCTGGTAGTACGTAGCCGGTCTCAGGAAGTGTAACTCGTGTATATCAACGGGCGACAAGTGGTTGAAGGCGTTTCGTCCGAGTCCGCGGAACCTGAGAAGTTTGATTGTGGGTATATATAGTCTATGTGTCTGAAGTTTTATTTTGGTTACCTCATCCAGTTCATGTCGATGTAACTTTTTATGGCTTTGGAACCCTCCCGCCACATTGATGAGTTGAAACAGGCTTGCCTTACAGCGTCTATTCCGTCACCTATATGAATCAAATTTTCTTACCGCTTCGTGTTTTAGTTACATTTACCTCTTTCGATACATTCCACTGCCCTCCTAGCCACCCAGCCTTGCCGACATGATGCCACCGAGAATCCTGACTGTCCGTATCTGAACTGAGTTTTCGTCTTGAAATGTGCTTTACATCATTAGATTACCCAGCTTTTTGAGAAGCGTATGCTATTTTCGCTGTTATCCATTTCTCGTCCAACATGTGTCCCCTGAAGTCTGGGAAAGCCAGCACAGAACCGCGGCCGTATCTTGAGTTGTCTAAGATACTCAGCCAACGTGTTAGTGCAATACTCGCACGACCTTGTACGAGTGCTCGTACCTACACACATTCTGTTCTTAAGGAGGAAAAAAGAACGGTAGTTGGATTGAAATTTAAGCCAAATGGCCACCTACATTTTCACCTTGCATAGTTTTTACGTGAGGGATATTAAATTGGTAGACGGGCGTGTTTAGACCTTGCGGAAAATCATTGTATTGTTCCCCTGCCAGGTTGTCTTGTGGTATTCCCCCCCAGAGACTACTTCCCGCCACGCCTGAGAAGATCATTTTCAACGATATACGGCCTTCATTCTTACACCATTGATTGTTATCGTTTGCTGCGATTGAGTGGTTTGGTCTTATAGTTATGTCCACTCTTTTTAGTCGTCGTAGTGCCTCAAACCTGCAACCTAAACTGCACATTAGTCGGAGTAATACACGGGTAAGGTGATCCTGAGTTGAAAAACACTTACAAAGTGGTGACTGAAGTGTTCTTACATAAATGCTTCCTCCTAGTGCTAGACATGTCGATCTTCGTCCACGGGGAATAAGGGTGGATTATGTGTGACTTCGTCACTTCTTTCGCCAAAGTGAATTTCCAAAAAATTTATGGCTACTCTGAAAGCCTGAGTCGAAGAAGCATATAAGGGAGGGTTTATTGGGAAAATATGTTGAAAATTTGTAATTCACTTGGGATTATCTTTCGATAAACTTACTCAGTTATCCGCCAAATTATTGGCCTTTTTGGACGGGCAAAATGCTACGCCATTCATTCTTCCTCGCAATCCGGTTAATAATCGCGAAAAATTGTACGCACGGAATGTTGACAAGTAAAGTGAGCCACAGTAAATGTCATGGTCGTTTAGTGGTAATCCAGCCACTCGGTATAGCATGTAACATGCTATGTCCGCGCCAGTAAGGATGTAGCCGTCTTCTGCTGTTGGTGGCTAAGGAAAGTACAAGTCGAGTATTTACGGTAGCAAGGACGTGTGACTTGCTTGTCGGTTTATGGCGAGGTTTGCGTTCTGCCAGAAGAAGTCCCAAATTATTAGTTCCTGTGCGATCTCTGCTCTGCGTTGAGGTCTCAAGTGCTATTTTAAGCTCGTAATTGGAATTAATTTCAAATCACTCAAAATAATCTCTTTGGGCCCACCTTCTTTCATGCTTGAGTTCACGCCTTCAACTGCGCAACTGTGGCGGGGCACCCAGCCCGGAACGCACTGGGCACCCAAGTACCATGTTGCATCGGCGTGTAGCCAAGTCTTGGCGAACTGTTTAAAGAGGAGAGGGTGAGACACCATCCATTTTTGTTTGAAGAGTGGTATGCCTTCCTCGAAGATCTGATCGCTTCCACAGCTATGCAGTGCTTTAATATCTCTATAAAAATCACTGCGGCGTTTTTTGGCAGAAGTCACGGATCCTTTAGTATCTTTGTTTATATACGATGGCAGCCATCCACGTACTGCTCTCAACATATGTATCCAACAATAAAGTCTAGAATGGTCACCAAATGAACTGCGGTCCCAGGTGAGGTCAGTTCCTAGACCTGTGGGACCCAGGCGGCCGAATTCCTGATGGCACTAAGTGAATGAGATTCCAAATATCAATCCTACCTCTATATAGGCTTGATCAAAGGCACCTGCACTATCGGCCACTAAGATGCTAGGCCGATATGCGCAGTTGAGTTTATGAGTGTGTTGAGCAACCGCGTGGAATACTGCACCTACTGCCAGCTGATCTTCATGACTTGTTATGGCGAAGGCGATGGGCTTGAAGTGACCTTTCCAGTCGAGGCTCCCCATTACGAAAAGGGGTAGCCACAGTTAGCTAGGGGCTACCGTATTATCGGAGTCTATGCATTTCAATCAGGCCGGCCCGTACTTACTGCCATGGGATCTCTCGCGGGATTTCCGATTCGCCAGACTGGACTCGGGAAACGCGGAAATGCTTCAGATCGTTGGTAGATTGCTTGATCTAGGAAAAAGTTCTTCCTTGGATCAAACAGTCCACACATTGAATAGTCGGAAATCTTACTATGTCCGGCTCACCTCCAGAGAAGCGTTAGGATTGTACTTGAGGCCGGCTGTTGTTACTCTCACGCCTTCGAACAGAAACACGAGGCCTTCCTGGACTATTTCGTGATAGGTGCTCGCGGCCTGAAATGATTAAATGGAGCACATGTTGGGCGCTATGGCGATGACTTTGTCGAAGAATACTATACGAATAGGACAGCTCGCTTGGTCAATAACCATGATAGAGAACACTGACCCTTTGTGATGACCATGCTCATAAGACTTGAACTCAGTCCGAGATATCACGCGCCCTCGAATGGTTGGCCTACGAGCGTGCCAATAGCGGAGAAGGTAAGCACAAATCGGGGATGTCTGAGGCATACCTTGGCTTCCCTTTCTCGGTTATCTGCAGCTCAGCAATCGGGGTGGAAGTCAGTTGATTATCCAACTTATCCTCGCAACAGGGCCTGAAACGGCATCTTCACGGGTTTGAGCGGTGCACATGGGACTGGTTCTACCTTTCCATTCCCTCCTTTGAATATGGCTTAGACGAGCTTGCTCTTGTGCTCCCACTACGGGTGTCTACAGCTTTGTATGTGTTTTGTTTGTCATCTGGTGTACTAGCTTTCATATGAGGACTTGGGTCTTCAATTCAAATGGTGGTTGGACTATGTAACGACTCTGTGGGCACACGTGCCAGGTCGAACGGACGGTACTGAGTTAGACTATGCTCCAGAGATGCAAATCTTTTCACAATGTAAGTCATCTAGGACATTTCTTACATCTTACTACTCCGTGTACTCTCTGTTGTCCGACAGTTGGCAAAGAGTCGACGTTGGCTAATTCGCACGCGTAAACGTGAAATGTGTCCTGCATGTATACTATTAGGTGTCCATTCTTAACCTGGACGATATCATGACTATATAGGAGGGGACTTATCCACATGATTTCCAATGTGTAACATAGTATGTAGCCACAAAATGTAATGGGAGACGTCGGTGGCGCCGCAGGCGCCGCAGTTCGCTTTAGTTAGTTTATAGGCCGAAAAGGGAAAATTAGGGGCGGGCGAGGTGTGTTCAGGGGCCCTGAACACGCCCTGAATCAGGGCGCCAGCGCCGGACTAGGGGCTGCTACCGGTTAATACCTGTGGTCGTCGTCAGCTTTGACGGTCATGACATAAGTAGAGTTGTGTTGGATGGAAAAGGGTAGTTCGTAGAAGAACCAACGTTACGGTTATCACCCGTCACGTGAAGTAGTGACGTGACGTAGAGTATTTCTGAAGCGTCTCTTGCGAGGGTCACGAAGTGGCCATCACGTCATAGGGAGCGGGCACAGAATCGTGCGTGTCCATGGAAGTTAATCACTCACATCTTCTTGTGTTAACCGTCTACATGGAAGATAACACCCCTGAAGGTGATGTATAGCAGTGCTGCTAGTGTACTAGAGTAATACTCTAGTACACTAAGAGTATAGGTTTTCCCTCTCGGTCCTCAAAGTTGAGTTGATCTATCACTGATAATAATGAAAAAATTTTAAGAACTTATCGCTGGTTTTCGACACTTCTAAAGTAGCTCT
>NW_003209678.1:159525-160705 GCF_000006405.1 Perkinsus marinus ATCC 50983
TACCTGCATTTTCGGGAATTATGTGAAATAAAAGCCGATCAACGATGAACCTGTAGTTCCTTAATGGATTCTGAGGTTGTTGTTATAACTAGTGGACTCCAAAAGACCACGAATATGTGCCTGACTCACCTGTTGTGTATAAACGACGACGTCGATCGATCGGGCGCGCGCTCATGACAATGCTCATGTGTAGAACTCTCTTATGTCGGCTTCGTTCCTGATCACCTCACGATGATTTGATCATCTTTGTTCGATCGGCCTCAGCTATTGTGACTCTCATCATGCCTCAAAGGTGCAATCCTGAGAAGCTAGACCCAAACCAGCACATAATGGAGTACCTTGCCAACGACGATGATGGAGAGCCAGTGAAGAACTGGCGGTGTGTCTTCATAAGAGGACCGGGTGAACCGAAAGTACACACACAACACAACAACTGAGACTTCTGTTCCCATGAACGCAATTCAATTCGATTCAATTCCATTCAATTCAAGCTGATTTAAATCTTATTGTGGGCCAGAGGCCGATCGCCCTCTCACAACAATGCCACTAGCAAATACTGCCAAAAATTACTACGGCATTCAACCAGCCTGGCTCATACTATCAGCTGTCTTGGGTCCCAGTGTGTTAATGCACTAAGAAAGCTTCTTCCAATGCGGACGAAGCCATCCAGCATAACGGCGCTCTCAGAGAAATCCACGAATCCTAGAGCAGAATGCAGAGTACGACAGTGACGAACCCGAGGTGAGAATTTCTTCCTCGGTGGGGTAGCATGTAAGTGGTGGCAGCTTGATCCCAGTTTCGATCTTGTTAGAATTCACCATCCAGTAACCTCCACACCACGATGAGGTACTGGGACCAGTGAGGTATGAACGCAACTCAACTGGCGTCCAGTTGCTGGCCTGTTTTGCAACTTGCGAATTGCGAACATCTTGCACGCGCTCGCCCTGACGTTCGATATCAAAAAAAGTGACAGGATGCGAGAAAGCTCGTATTTTTTTCGGCCTTACGGCCGAGAAGGTCTCCTGAGACGCGGCGTCTTAGACGCCTATGAATGTTTTTCGGACCTTCTTTTAGGGTGATGTTAGAGAAAAAGACGATTTTGTACAATAATTCCCCAAATAAGGTCCATTATTCCCCTTTTTGACCAGTCATTATTCCCGGGAGCTAAAACGGGAATTAT
>NW_003209678.1:160805-198948 GCF_000006405.1 Perkinsus marinus ATCC 50983
TACAACAGCGATGAACCCGAGGTAAGAACCTCTCCCTCGGTGGGGAAGCACATGAGCTATGGGCCACCCTCTATCGCACTCGTTGAGTGGATGTAAGAGTTTCGCTCAAAGAGCGGTGGCAGCTCGATCCCAGTTTCGATCTGGTTGGAATTCACCATCCAGTAACCCCCACGCCACGATAAGGCACTGGGACCAGTGGGGGTCGCTTTAGTTAGTTTATAGGGCGGAAAGGGAAAATTAGAGGCGAGCGAGGTGTGTTCAGGGCGCCAGCGCCGGACTAGGGGCGGCTACCGGTTAATACCTGTGGTCGTCGTCAGCTTTGACGGTCATGACACAAGTAGAGTTGTGTTGGATGGAAAAGGGTAGTTCGTAGAAGAACCAACGTTACGGTTATCACCCGTCACGTGAAGTAGTGACGTGACGTAGAGTATTTCTGAAGCGGGCACAGAATCGTGCGTGTCCATGGAGGTTAATCACTCACATATTCTTGTGTTAACCGTCTACATGGAAGATAACACCCCTGAAGGTGATTTATAGCAGTGCTGCTAGTGTACTAGAGTAATACTCTAGTACACTAAGAGTATAGGTTTTCCCTCTCGGTCCTCAAAGTTGAGTTGATCTATCACTGATAATAATGAAAAAAATTTGAGGAACTTATCGCTGGTTTTTCGACACTTCTAAAGTAGCTCTCATGGGAATTTTTATGATCAGTGGGGAAATTCCCAGGATCAACTGATGAAAGCAAACATATATTCCTACTCCAACATTGTGTTCACTCCTGAGCTCAGCTGAGGAAAGCAAACATATATTCCTACTCCAACACTGTGTTCACTCCTGAGCTCAGCTGAGGAAAGCAAACATATATTCCTACTCCAACACCGGAGCAGCTATAACATCCAGGCGGCCACTCATGACAGCTTTTGCGGGTAGTCCTCTCAAACAGAGAAGAAGTAATCGCTCCCAGTATCAAGAACAGCATGCATAGACTGATGACGTTCGTCAACAAATACATGATAGAGCCCGTACCCATATGGAGGTAACTCATGATAGGCTATATCTAGCGTGACAACTCGTCCATTGGCCCTAATCCTGTTGTAAATCTCCATGTGGGTGTGGAGATGAGGTACAGAATCTGCACAATCTCCATCTACAGCTGTGGCAGCGACGGTGAGTGAGTCACCGTCGGTGACTTCTACCTCGGAGGAAGCAGAAGGATAACGAGAGACCTTGAAGGAGTTTCTAAGTTGCTTTGGTATGGAGACGACCCAATTAACTAATCAGAATCTTGACGACCAAAATCATCAGTCAACTACTAGTTGACCGACGGCAACTACTGTTACTGCTTCGGGTGGCATTGTAAGGTTCGTCGTCTAGCGTTCTGCTGACTACTTCTTAGCTTTACTCACTCTTCCTGCAACTACACTACACTAGCAACACCTTGCCGCCGCCGGGCCGCATGCGGTTCCTCAGCGGCGGCGGGCATTGTGAAGTGGGGGTATAAGCCTGTTGGTACCCTGAGGTTTATACCCCCACCAGTATTAACCTAATTTTTAATTTCATCGGACATCACTGTAGGGGATCAGAACCCGAACAAGGCACGACGGCAAACCCTCGTTGAAACACCGAAGTGGAGCTGACGTTGGAGGAGATGATGGACTATCATTGATCGTTACAGATAGCAAACTCTTACTACGAACTGACATCAACCCGAAGTATATTTCGTGAAACCCGATACAGTGACTCAGAATATGTATGATCTTCGCTGCTCGAACTACGAGGCTTGTTCTCATAAAATTGTGGAGATATCGCACCATCGTCACTCGACTGTATGAGTCCAAAGATTCATCAATCAAATACTGCGCAGTGCGCATAAAAGGTTCCCCACTGAAAAAAAATCCGACAAGTTGTCGTTTTTTTCAGGTTTTTTCAAGTTGTCGTAAACAACTCAAAACCATGGCATTCAAAGTCACATGCAAACCATACTTGCCCATGTCCATGAGCTGCTCAATCCAAGAGGGAAACCGCGAGTGCTTCCTGCTCATCTTCGTCAACTTCTTCACTGATACGTCGAAACGATGGTCGATTGGGCTTCGCTCCGCTCTCGTCACCAAGATTCCATCGCCTCCTGAATCTACAGCGAGGTGAATACATAACAATTCATACATGTTCCAATGATCATGACTGCTGAGCTGCGGCTTTGGCAATAGATGATCTCCTCCTGCGCAATCCGCTATCTCCAGCTGTATCGTCTGAGATGGAAAAAATCTTAAAAAAAACTATACAAACTATAGCGCGTCGATCTCCTCGCTTCTAGTCGTGAATCAGGACTCGTCGTATCTCCATCGGATCACTTTATCACGATTGTTTCCTTCGTAGTTGAGTTCAGCAGGACTACTACGAATTGAGATGGAGGTTGCGTGACGTGTGTGTGTTTGAAGTCCAACGCCGACAACGTGGCTTAGTTAGACTCGTGTCGATGAACATTGGCTCTCGAAAGATCAGTTTCAGGCTTTTAAAATGTCTATTTCCATGTTGCGTGACATACGCCCCATCACATACAGCATTGACGATTGGAGTTCCAACTTCGAAACATCCGATGAATTTCACTATAACGTTTAGGTGTTACCACTGCAAGATCTTTTGGAAGCCTTCTCATCAGCTTCATCTTCCTCAGTTGTAATGTTCATCTCAGCTAAGGCCTTGAAGTAGGCCATTGTTTTATCGATTTCATCAGCATCTGCCTGCTTTTGCAGCTCCGCATCACGCGAAATTCTTGAGTAAATTCGACAGCCATTCTACAACAAAACCATCCAGAGCCACAACCAGTCACGAGGAACGAGAAACTGCTTCCATCGAGTTGCACTAATTTGCTGATCGATTTGGAGCCATAACTCCAGCTGCGTAGTCCACAGCTGGCACTAGGATCGAGACAATCATTGTCTGACGATGATATAAAGGATGACTTCACGGATATAAGTCAAATATTTCTGAAATATTATTTCAGTAGCACAGGATTGGACATTTGTATGATCACTAAAAGTACACTCCAGCAATCGGTATTTCCCGGTCCACGACCCGCGAGGAGCAGCGCCGATTTGTGTTGATCACGGCAGCATTTTTCAACGTCGTTCATTTCACTAAAGTCGAAGACTTCAAATCTCCATATATTCCTGGAAGGCGATGCGAGTCCCGCCTCTCACCACGAGGATAGCTAGAAAGCATCCGAACTGTGTTATGGTCAAGATCAGCCTCACCTGCAGAGAAGAACCCGAACTAGTCGTACTAATGGTCTGCCACTGTGCGATAATTTCTGTAATTTTCATCAATTACAATCAAATATTCGAAAACTGACGCGAATTGTGCACCAGAGCATACCAAAGTGAAGACATGGAACAGGCATGAGACTCGATCGTCTAAATTGTACGGTATGACGAGTTCGTTGGAGAGCTTCCACAAGCAACCAACCTACGACCAGCCAAGAGTTGTAGGTCGTTAGGACGGCCGCTGTCTCACACGCATCCTCACAGACGATGGACGGAATCGGCCTGAGAATATCTAATCAAGATGTGATCCCAGAGAATCAAATGTGCGAATAGCAGAAGTATAACACTATAGCTATTCATCATCAGACATTTGAAACTAGTATCTAACACAGCAAATATTGGAGTTTCATAACCCGTTTTACGTGAAGTGGCGTAAAACTCGGTGTAAAACGCGAAATTTGCGCTACGCAGTAGTCGTGAAATAAGTTTTTCATATCACTAGGGTGGTGAAACTCCATTATTTCTACTATTTTCAGAAACTTCCTTGTTCGCGTGAAAGTGTCGAAAGTATCGTCCAAGCCTAGTGGTTCACAACTGTAAGTCAGAGGAGATCGTTTCGGTGGGAACCCAGACTGCTGATCTTCGTTGGCCATACCTGTTACCTCGATAAGCTGCCACTCCGCTCGGGGTTGTCACATCTGTCGCATATGCTCTGCGAGAAGTCATCCAGCCAAGGATAGACAACTATGAACGTCAGTGTCGTGATCAACGCCCCACCTTGTAGGAGTATGCTATACAGAGAACTGAGAAAATTTCGCTGTAAAAGACCAACGCGTTTCACTACCATGCACAAGAACACCATAGTAACCGTCGGTCCTCAAGTCGAACAAAGATGACCCAAAACAGAGCGCTTAGGCCCTCGATTCCTCCTAGTGCTAGCCAGTGTATAAAACTGTAGGAAGACACAATTTCAACTCCCCAAATTGTCCATTGGAAACTGCAAGTTGTAATTACCTGTAGTATCCGAGCGCTATATCCAGCAATAGGGTGGCAACTAGGGCCAACACAGAGAAGAACATGCATACCGATACGGTGAATACTGATCTGAAACCACTTGTTATTTGCCTGCCTAATATCACCAAATGGATATATTCTTTCCTAGCTGTACGTGAATACCTCATCATCGCGTAAGGAGCGAGTGCAGGTTACCAATTGCTGAGCAGAATACTATCTCTAAAAAGGCTCTCTTAGAGAGCACAGCTTTTCCCAATCCTTGGCCTACACACGTGATGAACTATTATAAAATCATCATAAAAATGGCATCTACAGATATGGGTGGCTAACCACCGTCAAGGGGTAGTCGTTTTTGTGCCGTTCGTTCGGCTTTCATCTCCTTTGTTCGATCATAATTATTTTCCGATCCCTATGAAACTTTCTCACCCAAATCCTCGTCGTTTCAATCCTCGTTTGAGGTCACCTCCACCACTTGAGTTCCAAGGAGACCTGTACAACCTTGGGGAATAAATCACATGCACTGTACCATGCTCATTACCCGACTGGATCCGCATTGTTATCGAGCTGACTCATGAAATGGTCGATACAATTTCCCAATCGGTAAAAAGCTGGAAAGCGGTTGTCAGATGGTCGTGGCGTAAAACAACTCACATTGCGACTTTCGCATATAGATGGGAAGAACCCCCAACGAATGACACCATAATTACAATATGTTTCTTTCGTTGACGTTTCCTATTAGAAAACATCAACAAAAAACATCAGAAAATCTATAAGTTTATTAATACTATTGCAAACACATTGAGGATTCCTCAATGAGAAAATTAGAATCGATCACTGCACGCACTTCGCGAGCCGTCTGTGAGCACCAGGACCATATTGCTAGACCAACAATATCGGAATTTTAAACTTCAACGTAAAACAAATATCAATGGCAAGAATATTATTCTCAGAACGTGCGAATGCTTGCGGTGCAGTCTGCTAGTCATTCATAGTGTCAACAGGTAGCATATAGACTCTAGATACAATGAGTATAATTGAATTTTCAACTCAAGTTACTCAAGGCATCACACGTGAAGTTTTCAAACGAAATTTTCATCCGCCCCGGTAAAGTGAGCTTGGTCCCCGAGAATCTGCAAGACCTCACACTCTCGATGGAACCTCAAAGAACGGTTGTATTATCCACGTCGTGAGGCAACAAAGCTCGACAGCCCAATTGTCTTGACGACTTGCAACGCCACAGGCCATGATAATTGCATCAAAATTCAAACAACGGTTTCATGTATGCATCGGCTTTCTCATTCGGAATACCTTCTGCGAAACAAGCATAGAAGCGATCTTCTTCCGTGGCGCGCAATCTGGAAACGATGACTGAAGAGTATTCAGGCAAACCAGGCACGACGAAACTCCACAACAGTTCTGATTTCCAAGCCTGGCTAAGTTCACACCCCGAGTCCTTCTCTCACCGGTGCATGCGTTGAATCAGGAGTTGGTCCACTATCGCTTGTGGTAAAGGCTGCCCTGGAATCAACTGAGAAAGACTGTATCGGGGAACAGAAAATCGCGTCATGCTCACACTGTTGTAGTTAGTGATAACGCTAGGGTGAGCAATTTCCTCGTGGAGAGTACAAAACTGACGACATATCTCGCTCACACCTGAATGAACTTTTTCTGCAAGGTAATCGTGACAGCTGTATTCAATGAAGTCCAGTTTCGCACCTCCTAACGAAACCTTTCTCAATGCGTCGATAGCTGCGGTGGACACGAATCTCCGTTTCGGGCGGAACCTCCGTAGCGATCCCGACATACTTGGCAGTAGCAACTCGAACCCTGATTGCCAGCAAGAGCGCATATAACTACTGCAGTCTCCACTGTATGATGAAACGTAATATAGCGTCGAAACCTCACCATCGTCGCCCACAACATCCACGACTCCGGCATCCAAGATTAGTTCTCCAACATTCGTGGTAGCAACCTCATATAGTTGGGTATCACTATGGCCGCAACTGGGTACGAGATTCTCACCGAGAATCCCAACATTTCCTGAAACGCAGAGATTTGCTCAGTTGTTGATCGAGGAATGGAAAACGAATTGCGAGTGTCGGCGAGTGATATCCGTGATACGTGATTCACGACGTAGACTCAGTTCCAATAGTAGGAGAAGGATGAGAGTGTAGTGAGATTATACCCGCCGCTGGCAGATTTCGAACACATGATGAACAGTGCCAACCCCCTCCGTCTGGAAGGATCATTCGCCAATTCGAAATACCATGCCTTCCGCAACTTCCCACTCGACCTTAAAAAGTACTCGGAGGCGAATGATGACTGAACCGGAGCTAAAGGCGTCATATGTCGCGAATTGTAGAAGGCTAGACAATTTAGTATAGCAAAGATATCCGAGTCATCCCGCAGGTGAATCTAGAGCTGCATTTGTTTAGTGGACAGTCCTACGTGTGCGCCAAGGTCGACGCTCAACTCCGACTCACCCTCTCTATCGACGAATAAAATTTCACTTCTCCCGGGCAAACATCTCACAGTAGTCAGAAGGCGTGCAGACGCCTGGACGTATCTTCCATAAACTGCAGTTCAAGTCAGCGTAGTAAAACAGCAAATGCCACTCGCAACAGTTGAGCCTCAACTCACACGGGTTTCATGCAGCCCTCGTATACAGCCAAGATCAACACGCCATCGTGGCTGCTGCTTCCGAGGAGAAGCGCCTCGGGTTGGATGAACTCCTTCCGATGAGGCTTCTTCAGTGGAACTAGTCAAGAGCGATGGTTAAGACAGAACAACCATCGCTATACCATCTTCTACACAGATCCCAAGAGCTCCTCGGGATAGGCGCTAGTTGTGTGAATGCGTGTCCCCATTCCCGGTCCATCTTGCAAACCGTCGTGAAGTTTATTCGAGGAACTCCTTTACGGGAGATCTCTCGATGCGGTGAGAGAAGAAACTAAAGTAAGCCCTTCATTTTAAGATACCATCACTCCGAACTTCTCACGATTCGCTGATGGCTGGAAAAAGCGACAAGTTGCTCCGATACGCAACAGATGTTATCCACTGGTGTAAAAGGGATACCTAAGCCGGGAACAGGTGGATGATGATCATAATACAGTGCTTAGTGCCAATTTGATATGTGAATGTTTTCACGTGTGCGTTTTCTATTCCTGAAATAATGATAGTGAAAGACGCGTCGCTATCATACTCTGGAAAAATCACATGCTCATAGCAATATTAATGCGATACAATTTCAAATCGACTTCCTTTGATTTCAAGAAAAACAAATTCAAAAGTTCATCGCATATGCATCATCATATTATGTTCATGATATGATGTTCATATGAACACCTTATTTATGGATTTACTGTAACCACCTACATTGTGTTCAGTAACAGTAAATCTCAATACATTCGTCCTTGAACTAGCCCCATAAATGGACCTTCATTGAACCGTATTCATATAGTTCATATGCATAAAGTAAATTCAAAAAAAGAGATTCATATCAAATTGATACGCATTGTAGCTGACCATCAACATCAACTGACACGCCACAACCGCTGCTTAGGACTTACTCATATTGCACAATATCTTCAACGAGCTCGGATCCAGCAACAGCAGCCGACCACCTGTAGTTTTACCTGCCAGTGAACACAAGCTCTGACCAGACAGGACGGAACTCAAGCGTCTCACCGTCATCCTGGTCCACATCTAATTCTCCTTCACCGGCGACTCTCATGGAGTTCCTCACTCCTGATGACTCGAGCGGATCGTAGCGCGTGCCTGTTATAGGAGAATACACAACAGAATAATCACCCACGAAGATGTCCTCCCCATCACGACTAAGACAGATGTGAGGAAATGTTGTGTACAATTATCTTCTGTAATTTTAGATTCTTGTGATACTAGTCTCCCTTGCTAGCCTAGCGTATACTCTATGACTACTGTATTGATCATACGTTAGAATCACTTGTTGATGACTCTTGTTGAGTTATCTAATCCTAACAACAGAGTTGGCAATATGACTTGATCGGTGCAGGAAAATATGCACATGGTCGACCACATTTGCTAATGACAATATGAAAATTGTGACACTTGTCGGTTTCTGTGCACTTCTACCCGAAGTCGTGTGTGAACTTCGTAGGAGCTCACATGAGTCCATAAAAGTTACGTTTATAATGAGTGGTAAAACCCCTGAGCTCAGCTGAGGCAAACAAACTTTACTCCAGCATTGATATTTTACTCACCGACGGCGATCACGACCGTAGGCTCCGGTAGCCGAAACCTGCAAGTAGCGAGACATATCGGGGTCTCGCGATTGAGACCATCCCCGATGTCATCCGAGGAAAAGGGAACTAGTCGTGACAAAGCCACCGGATAGCCCATGGGGTCGTTAAGGTTGGCTGATTATAAAAATCGCTCAGATTTGCATTCTCATGATAGCATGACAATCTCACCTGCCGGACCGATGCTTTCCGGTTTGATCGACACTTTAGCTACAGCCCAACGTCCAGGACTGGGCAAACGACACAGAGTGAATGCCGTATTCTTATCAACAACTTCGAGTGTCCGACAGAAATATGGCATCGCCTGAGAAAAGACGCGGAGAACTTCCACGACATTTCACATCCCATCCGACGTGGTATTCTGTGCTCACTAGCTCCTGAAAGGCTATGCTTGGCCTCACATGCAGTGAAGAAAAGGAGCACTGTTTGAATATATGCTCGCCTATATGAGTGCCCTCACTAACTATAAAAGCTTACATACGAATTCGGGCAAATGTGTACAGAAACTAATGAGAATTCCCCAATTGGAATTTTCTCATGACTTCCTCATTGTCACCAACACATCTAGTTGGTGCCGCGCATATTCTCCCACACTCAAAAGGGTGGGCGACCTTACATAATTGAATGTAGCACATGGCATGATGTTGTGATCGATTTTACCTAACAAAACGAAATTAAGAGTAATGTAAAAATCGTCTCCTTACCAATGATAAGGTAAGGCCTCGTATCAGGTAAGGCAGCAGTAGTAGCTACAACAGCTACTCTCCCACCGGAGCCTATCGCCCCGAACAGCAACGGCACTACTCCCAAGCACATAGGATGTACAGAGAATGCAAGTCCTTTCGACTCCTTCTCATCAACATCTGCGAGGCAACCTGTAATATCAAAGGGCGAGTCAAGGAGAGTATTTCATAGGTTGTGACTGGTACTCGAGGACAGATACAGTATACGCCGACTTGTTATGGAAATGTAAATAGCGCGTGTTATTTTCTGAGATTAATTAGAATCGATCTGAAGACTATATCGCATAAACAATGTAAACATTGCTATGAACATGTGATGTGATAAAAGTAACCTTTCGAGACTATGATAGCGACAAGTTGTTCACTATCATTTATCCCGAAATTCTTCACATTTGCATATAAAATTGCTACTCACTGTGGAGTGAGCCATTAGTATTCACAACATCAAAAATACAGCGAAATGTCGGCAAAGATGTTCCTGTTAACAACCCTCACTTATACTTTTCTCTTTAGTGGTTTCGTTGGTGCATTTGTTGGTAGTATATTCCAGCAGAACTGCGAGGGAAGAGTTTTTGAAGAGTGCGACAGGAATGCTATTTTCATCCGAGATTTCCATGTTGATAATGCTTGCAGCGCTACCCGACGGTCCACCCTGCACCTAAGGCGAGGCACGTGCATGTTCATAGTGTGATTAGATTGGCCAACAGACGAGCGATAGACTATTATCCGAACCACCCCGGTTCAATTCCTGGTTAGAGCCTAGTTTGCAACTCAGGTTAATAGGTGCTGATTCATAAGATTGAGTTCTCCGATAGAGATTACTCTCATTGTAATGAACATTATAGCGCTACTTTATTATATGTCATCCCAGCAGTTAAGCAATGATAAAGTTAAGCGACGACTATCATCACGCTCCAGACTACTCAGCCGTTCCCTGCTCAAACATATCACCTCCGACAATAAAGAAGTATCAGGGGCTTCGATCGAACTCAACTACAAGCTGCTACGCAATACGTGTACGACACACCTCACACGGGTGTGAAATGGGATAGGAAACTCCCACAGCTTACCCCTCCTAAGGATGTGAAGCCTCCACTATCGAGTAGAAGATGAAATACATCACCATCTCGACTACCCACAAATACATACACGCCGGTATCTGATTAGCAACTATCATATTCGGGTATATTTGGAAATGGGAAAGACGATCATAAGGAGTCGTAGTTTGTGACAGTTCGAGCAAGGGCGGACCACAGAGTGTGTCAATTTGATAAGCACATGTGAAAAATGTGTATTTTCTATTCCGGGATTAATGATAGTCGCTATCAAAAGGTTACTTTTATCACATCACATGTTCATAGCAATGTTTACATTGTTTATGCGATATAGTTTCACATCGATTCTTATCAATCTCCAAAAATAACACACATCTGACACGAACTATAATACACGAAGACTTACCATCATCCGTCATTCCACTAAAGCATATCGATTCTGGAACTAAAATCTCAGTGGACTTCTCGCCTGAATTTGCCAGAGCAGTAATCGATCGAAAAGGCGCAGCGACTTTTACCTTTCCGGAGTATCAAGTTCTGCTTCAACTCAATAACCTTCCTATTAGATATACAATAGAGCTCCATGGTTCCCAAGAAAGTGCCCAACACGAGTAGTTCATCTCGTTGTTCGCCCACAGGAACAGGACAGAACTCACCTAACACTTACTTCACCACAGAGACACGTTTCTCCTCACAAAAAGTCACGCCATTTTTCCAGCTTGTCGTCATCGAACAGCTGCAAAGGGGTACCAGCCTCTGAAGAAAATCATGTTCAATCTTCTATAAAACATGCAAGGTAACGCTGAGCATACAATGCGTGGCTCAGTAAGGGCGCGCGAACATAGCCCGTCATTGAAAGCATGCTAAAATGATTGATAATACAATTGCTTTAACACGTGTAAAATTTGTGGTTGCTATAAAAATTGATACTAAACTGGGTGATATCTACTTGCTGTAAAATTTTATACTTTGTGTAAAATTTATGATTACAAATTTATGCTATAAATGCATCACTTACTACCAAAATATTCATGAACTTAATAGCGAATATTAGTGGATATAGATATAAATTATCGGACGATGTGCTAATCAAAGAAAGTAGTTGCAGGGCTGTGATTACTACAAGGCGACAATGTAGGAAGAAATGAACATGACCGACTATGCATGTATAGAACAATACGATAACATTCTGGGAGATCCTCATGCCTATAATTTTACATGTTTTTTTCATTTTTTGAAGCTGGGGAAGGAAAACATGCATTTACCACTGAATCGCATCCAGTGTGTGAAAATATACACATGGTCAACTACATGTGTTGGTGATGATGATACCAAAACTCTGACGAACTTGGTCTCTGTACATTTCCACTGAAATTACTATAATCAGTAGGGAAACTCCCAAGCTCAGCTGAGCAAAGCAAACACATATTCCTCCAACACCAGATTGCCCTCCAAAGAAAATCTACCCAGCACTTACCTCAACAAACCCTTCATAACTATATACCAATATCTCACCACCACATACGATAGCAACCACACTGCTGTACGCCGTATACGCCGCATCATCGATCACACAGCCAGCCTCCGGTGGGGACAGTAGAAGTCTCGACTCACTTTCTAGAGAGTCCACCACATATACCTGACTTCATAAGATATGGCTCGATCAGTGTAGAAAAATATGCACATGTTCAGCTGCATATGTTGCTAAAAATTATTGTTAGTTAATCTGGAGTAGCACTTCCTATCCTCATATCCCCATTCGTGTCATTTCATATCCATGACTATCTCTAGCTAGGACACAAGCTGCGCTAGTCCTCGTTGGGATAAAAACTACCGTAAGATCACATTCACAATTTTCCATTTCGAGAATATTAAAAGTTCGTCACATTGTGAGACCCGACTGATTATCAGCCAAGAATAAAAATTACAAATTGTCAAATTCTTCTACACTTATTCCTCACGAGTTTGGTTCATCGATGCTCACAACACGAATAAGTCTCTACTTCTCGAAAACACAGCCCTTGAAAATTCTAAGTTCGTTTCTGGTTAAGAGACTCGACTGACTTCCACTCCGAGACCCGATATCCCCATCATGTCCATTTTCATGCATTTGCATGAGAAAAAAAACCTCGTATTTTTTCAAGGGAACTATGAACTTTCGAGTGTGATATTGCATGCACAAGAGTAGAGATGGGCATACGGTGACACGGCGAACTACCGTAACCGTAACGTAATTCCGACGTAATGCAGTTATGGGCGCGCGCCATTCGAAACTAAAGATTCCAACCGCAACTGCCGACAGAGCCGATTTTTCGTTGAACACTGTGTGTTTAGTTTGCAGTTAACCGGGACGAGAGAAGCGAGTTGATCACAATTTGAATTTAAATACTCAACCACCCTGTCCGTTTTCGTGCATTTGCATGAAAAAAATCGAAAAAAAAAGCAGACATATTAGTTTGTCAAGGGGACTACGCCCTTTCGAGTGTGGAATTGCAATCATGAGGGAAGCTATTCGATCACAACTTGAATTTAAATGCTCAATTTCCTCCTTACCCCATCTTCATAAACCAGGAGCTCCCCCTCAGCCAAGACTGCCTTAAGACTTGTAGACTCACTCCTTAGCCAGGGGGAATCTTCTAGTTCTTCCAGGAGTGGCCCTTCACATGACGACGACTCTGCTACGAATACCGCTCTAGTACAGTCGGGAAATGCTAGGAGAATAATTGCACCTGAAAATTGTAATAGATGATCCTCGTGCAGTGTGGAAAAATATGCACATAGTGTTGGTGACGATGAGAAATTCTGAGGGAATTTTGGGAAGTTACTGGTGGTTGCCTCGTACCTCTAACCCTATAATTAGTGAGGAAACTCCTGAGCTCAGTAGCTGAGGAAAGCAAACATATATTCCTACTCCAACACTGTGTTCACTCCTGAGCTCAGTAGCTGAGGAAAGCAAACATATATTCCTACTCCAACACTGTGTTCACTCCTGAGCTCAGCTGAGGAAAGCAAACATATATTCCTACTCCAACACTGTGTTCACTCCTGAGCTCAGTAGCTGAGGAAAGCAAACATATATTCCTACTCCAACACTGTGTTCACTCCTGAGCTCAGCTGAGGAAAGCAAACATATATTCCTACTCCAACACTGTGTTCACTCCTGAGCTCAGCTGAGGAAAGCAAACATATATTCCTACTCCAACACTGTGTTCACTCCTGAGCTCAGTTGCTGAGGAAAGCAAACATATATTCCTACTTCAACACTGTGTTCACTCCTAAGCTCAGCTGAGCAGAGCGAACATATATTCCTCCAACACTGTGTTCGTGAATGTGGAAAGACAACTTACCATTCTCCACTTGAATGACGAACATCTTCTGCGGGGGGAATGGCCCAATGCTCGCCACTTCTGCCTCCAACGATATGCGAGGCTAAAGAAACATACTTTCAATGGAGTTTCACCACCCTAGTGATATGAAAAACTTATTTCTCGACTACTGCATAGCGCGAATATCGCGTTTTTCACCAAGTTTTACGCCACTTCACGTAAAACGGGTGAAACTCCAATACACCAGAATATTACAAATTTTGGGAAAGTAATGGATGTAGCAGTAAGTTCATACCAAAATACATGCAGATGTTGATGACAAAGCAGAATTCTGGATAGTTATTCATTATTATTCTCCTACCCTAAACCGCGTGTAAATTTTCATAAAAAAGTGAGAAGCGCCCTAACATGCTTTTCAACACTCCCTTCGGAGGGAAAAATTGTCTTCCTATAGACGATATCAACGACAATCAACCAGCCTCACTTACTGAGTCCAACACAATGAACGATATGCAGGATTTGGGGTATTTGCCACTCAATGCAATAGCCTGAAATACAATACATTGCGTGTATTCAGTTCATAAATCACTAGAGCTTCAGCCGTTTTTCGTGAAGTTGCGTAATACTCCATGTAAACAAAATTAATGTTTTTAACATCACGTTTTCACTTCTCGTTATTCATTGTCCGATCATTCTGATACGGCCAAGAGGAGAATATATGTTTCCAAATCATTTTACGATCGAAAACTGCGTAAGAAATAAGTGGATTCTAATCTAATAACACTTCCTGTTCCACCAACGACTAGCGCTGCGTGTGCTATGTCTTAGCCAAAGATATCAATGGAAGTGGAATAACACGAAATATTCAGTTCTCAGTTCAGATCAACATGATACTCTTACGGTTGAAATTTGGGCATGTGGTTCAATCACTGGGCAAGGCAGCTTAGTGTCTTCGTCTTCTATTGGTGCAGGCTCCCGAGGCAGCTTACTAAAGAAGAACTACGTATGGGAGAATATGCACATGGACAACTACAACATGTTAGAAATATTATGAAAACTGATAATACTTGTTGATGATCAACGAGAATTTTCCAAATTTACTAAGTCGCGGGGTTTAGCATTAATTTCGTCCCAACCGGTTCACTCACCAAATACGAGTGACCAGCGACGGCAGAAATGGGCGATCAACAGCACTAGGGGGCCAGGGTAATGCAGATGCCACGCAAAGACCAGCCCGACTGCTCCTGAGAATAAATCCTCAATTAAACCCGACCGTACCGCTACACTCACAAACTTCGCTCTATCTTGATGAGCTGTGAAGGCGCTCCGCATTCTCCTACACATAACACGTAACCGTCGTCGCCAATTGGAACTAGTTGACGAGCCGGACAAGGATAACTGACCGACGAATTCAGTCGATTTCACGAGATGCCGCCAGTCCGTACAGGAAGTCTTTCTTATGTGCGACTTCCATAATTCGTCTGCCCCCTTCATGCGACATTGAGAAGGACTGAAATCGACTAAGATGAATGTTGCGTTCACTCTCAAGTGCGCACCAATTTGATATGTAAATGTAAAAAATTGTACGTTTTCTATTCCGGGATTAATGAAGTTTCACCCGTTTTACGTGAAGTAGCGTGAAACTCGGTGAAAAACGCGATATTCGCGCTACACAGTAGTCCTGAAATATGTTTTTCTCAAGTGTCTTTCATATCGCGGCTGAAACTCGCTATCAGACTCTCGAAAAATTACTTTTATCAAATCACATGTATCATACCGTACAGTGAAAATGAATAATTTTATTTCTATAAATATAGTCCATCATCAACGGTAATGGACTCACCCACAGCTTTCCCATCGGGTCTGCCAAGAGCACCATCGGTTCACCGTTGACATCAAAGCACGGTGGCAGGATGCAATTACTTGATGTTATCGTCCCTACAGAACGTGGCATGGTACACACATCCAGTGTTCGAGTAAATATTAAACGGTACAGGGGTGTAACGAAGTAAAACTCTAGGGAGCTGGAGGAGACCCGCACGCATGTGCAGTTGGCGAGGGGTTGCCCTGCCGTGACACGCGTGTTGTGGTTCCAGTTTGCCTGCACCCTTGTTATCTCATCAAACCTTCGCCTTCCTTCTTATAGCGAATGAGCCCAATATCGATTACTGTGCCGCTAAGTGAGTGTGCATTCGCACAGAACTCAAGTTCAGGTAATGCGCTTATTGTTATTGTCCTAGGGTCATAGTATTGGTTGCTCTAGCTCGAGTTTCCTTGTTGTGTTGTTCTTAGAGTTCATCAACTGATACCCCGACACGCGGTGGCCGAAGTCAGCTCACGCGCCGAGGTCTCTAACAACCGTCAGGGGGTATTCTTTTTGCGGGCTACGGACTTCGCTCTCTCATTGTCCGTCCCTCTTCCTGAGTGATCCGTTGGTGAGCTCTCCTGCCCACTGTTTGAGGTGTTACTAACGGACTTTTGGAAGAGTTTAATACCGCAACAACAGGCACTTTCGCGTTGTGCGTGCGTGCAGAATTATTCTGGCTCAACTACGAAGCGTAGGGGGCCACCAGGTAGATCAAACGACTCTTCTAAGTGTAGGCAAAAATCGGAAAACTCAATTAGACGAACAGCTCGAAAAGATATGGACGAAAAACTTTAATGACGAAAAAATGTCCTACCCGGGGATCGAACCGGGGACCTAGGACAAATTCATTGATCGAATCAATAGACTCTGACTAAGTGTCGTCACGAAGGCGTAGTATATGTTCGCTTTCCTCAGCTAAGCTCGATAGTTTTCTCACTGATCATAAAAACTCGCGTAGAAGTGTACAGAAACTAACAAAGAAATTCACCAAAATTCATACTGTCACCAACACATGTTATGTGGTTTCCCAAACTGTGCATATCTTTGAGTTCAGTATGAGGACAGATCCTCCCTTGGTGTTGCTCACCGACGAAGGCGTCGTCCTCCCTCGTATGCAGTGCAGGTCGTCTCATCGGTGATGGCGGTGGCAAAGGCGAGGCTTCGACTAACGATGTGAAAAGATGAGATATTCTGACTTGTAATGAACAGCGGCAATTTGATACTACGCAAAGGTGAAGAATGTGCGTTTCCTATTCCGGGATTAATGATAGTGAACAACTTGTCGCTATCATAATCCCGGAAAGTTACTTTTATCACATCACATGTTCATAGCAATGTTTACATTGTTTATGCGATATAGTTTCAGATCGATTTTTATCAAGTCTAGAAAATAACACACAATTTTTACACTTGCACACGAAATAGAACGTCGACAAAAGTGTATCGAATCTCACCGATGAGAGGTCGAGTACGGCTCATCCCCCTCAATGTGGCCCTTCTTGCGTTGGTACCCCATACTGACAGGGACTTCACAAAGTGGAGAAGTTGCGGTGATGGAGCCTAAAGATGGACTCACGATTCGGCATTCCATCCTCAGTTTGGGACTGCGAAACGCCATTGGTAAACCCAGCTAATGGACCAGTGTTGGTAGCCAGTGTAGAAAAGTATGCACATGATTAACTACATGATAAAATTTCTGATGAAATTCCGGAAAATTCTTGTTGTTTTTACTCTCTGGAGTCAACAGCCTTGATTTTGCGCAATGAAAAACTCCCGAAGATGTTTGTCACTCATATGTGAGCGGAGCCACATATGAGCGAGTGCGTGAAACAAATACGGAGATTTGGAGATGGTGAGATAACCGATCAGGCGGATATAGTATATCCGATACACTCAGTAAAAAATAGGCGAATCCTCATGCGATGCATCACTAAAAATGCCGAGCCTGGGTTTCGATCCGGGGACCTATACCGCGCTACAGGTCCGAGCGCGACAGACTGGCACGTATCGTGAAAACCTGGTTGTCTGTGAATATACTCGTATAGAACCAACCCTCACAGGAGACGTAACGGTGAAGGGAAGCTTACGATGCAGCCCGGTGGTGGAGGGTCTTCAATCAGAGCACCTCGGCCATCTTTCTCATCTTCGGTCAATCGACATCTCTCATCATATCTTAGCGAAACAGATTCAATATTCACGCTGAATATCATCACATTTTATTTGCTCAGCTGAGCCTCGGAGTTTTCTCACTACATTATGGCACTTTACACACAACTTGGGGTTGTAGAAGTGTATAAAAATCGATAAGAATTTCTCACACTGCTATGTAAAGATGACAGCTCTCACCTTGAGCTCCCATCAACATCAGCTTTCGCTTCGCTCATTATCACTCTATGGGCCGACCACTGGGACCTGGGGATTGGTACTGATGAGAGTGTATAATATTGTTTCATTTAATCCAAAATGTGGTATTTATATATTAATATTATATGTTCATCAAGAGATATCATATCCACATCTCAGCAACTTTCCATAAATTCTCAGCAAGTCGGAGTTCACCGACTAGTACATCGTCACCCGGACCTTCCTACAGTATTTTCACTCGGCCGGATGCTGTGCCAAACCGTATGTATTCTGTCCCGTCTGTGTGTGTACTGTACAACTAGCAGTATTTTTGAGCTGTGACGCTGTTCATGAGTACTTCAAGTTCTTGAAAATATGGCAACTTCCTTATGAGTTATCTCGACCCTATGCGGATCAGTGCTTACTTGATCTAGTGGGTTTCATCACTAATTTCCATGGTTCATCATTCCCATGATTTTTTACACCGTTCAATATTTTCACACTCGTATATACAATCAACAGAAAGAAAAACTCCCCTGAGAAGATCTCCATGTGTGTTCTACCCCCGGGATGAATTTAAGTTATACAGAGTTGTCACTAAAAGTATCACATACCTTTCTATCTTCAACAACATCATGTCGCAAACTCCTATCACGAACTTTCCATCTCGTCCGGTCATCAGTGAGAGCGGCGTCAAATTGGTACCCGGGGCGTCTGATGGCATCAAAATAAACGAAAAATCGAATCGTACTTCACCTGTGACGGCTGCAATACGAAGGCTGCTGTTGAGTATGCTTGTATGAGTAACTGAAGAGAAACAACCGTAGAAAATGATGGCGATGATAAGAATCGATCTGAAACTATATCGCATAGATATTGTTAACATTTCTATGAACATGTGATGTGATAAAAGTAACCTTTCGAGACTATGATAGCGACAAGTTGTTCACTATCATTAATCTCGGAATAGAAAACGCACATTCTTCACATTTGCATACACACTGGTACGATGACCTCAATCGAACATGAGCTCACTTGATGGGTCCACCAACAGTGTGATACTCTTATAAGAAGGAGCTGCCAATACACATATTGTCGTACCGTTAAATGGCGAACACAGTGCAATCTGTGAGGCACCAGTCACGTAAGAAAAGTCACATTATCGTATTGATAAAACTAACGGCTCATATTCAGCCTGCCGACTTCCCATGTGTTGAAATATATTCTAGTTTTCCTCAGCTGATTCCAGATTTAATTATACACGTTCATATACAAAACTCAGGTAGAAATGTGTAGAAAGCAAAAAGAAATTCCCAAAATTTCCGAAAAATTTCCATATTGTCACCAAACATGTGCATATTCTCCCACCCTGACCGAAACAAAGGTAAAAAGCTCAGGTACCACGTAACTATTCTAATCCCAATAGAGAGACATCATAATCTCAAAGCACAGACAACACTGCGTTTCTAAACTAGAGGAAATACATTTTGTCCGATATTGCGACTTCGTTGTTCTTTTTATCAAATCTTTCTAACTACCACAGAGCTTGTTCCCTTTTTTCCCTATCGTTTTCGCTAAATAATAAGTCATTTAGTCTCATCTAAAGATTGTGGATAAATTCAGACTGAATTTATCCTCAATGACAGTCGCTGAGCTCTTGAAGGAGTCCGAATACAGTATAAGAATCTATCTTTACTTTCCTCATCTGAACTCAGGAGTTTCCTCATAAACTTTGGCAGTTCGCATACCAACTCGGTTAGAGTGTACAAAAACCAACAAGAATTCACCAAAATTTCCTCACCAACACATGTAGTTCTCCCACACTTTTTGCACAACATTATCTCGAAAGATCCCAGTTCCAAGACAACACTGCGTCCCGAAGATAGAATTGAGAAAAGACGACGCTATAGCCCAGGGTGGCTGAAGTAAGGTGCCGCCACACCAGTATGAAATATTTCACTGAAACATCCTCGAAATATTTCACTATGAAATGTTTCAGCCACCCTGCTATGGACTCACTGCTAAGCCGTCCTCAAATAGACTCAATCCTCGGATAGCCCCCGATAGAGCTTTCTTTTCTGAGCGCTTCGAAATTTCCATATTGCTAGCAACACATTGCTGTACTCATGTGCGTATACTGCGCTGAAGTGCGCAACTCCTCGTGAAATATTTGAAATATCTCACTGAAACCTTCTAAGTATTTCACTATGAAATGTTTCAGCCACCCTGCTATGGACTTACTGCTAAGCCGTCCTCAAATAGACTCAAACCTCGGATAGCACCCGATAGAGCTTTCTTTTCTGAGCGCTTCGAACTAAGGCCCTTCAAGCTAACCACATTGCTGTACTCAGCTGTTACATACTGCGCTGAAGTGACACAACTCCTTGGAAAACTCTAATTCCACCGTACCTTCTGAGTGCGACATTTGAATATCGTCGTCGTGTGTAATCGGAATGAGCGAGGAAAGGAGAATCTGTTTAATCACATCATACATTCCATGATGAAAAAACAATACCTTTTCTGATACGGCCGAGCGGACGATTATTATCTCGCCAGTTACGGTAGATTGACGTCGAAGGTCCCACACCCCCGTGAGAACAAGATTGAAATCTGCACAAGCTATATAATCGTTCGTCATTTTTTCCACCTTCGTGTTTAAACGGTCTGATCTCCTTCACTACGAATCCGTATTCTACACCCGACCACTGTATGATAAACAATGTCCCGTCGAGTGTCAATAACACGACCTGAAAGTTCAACGTTATAATTCCTTTATTGACCGCTTGAATTCTACTGAGGGAAATGCGCGCTCTAATTGTTTTACGTGAAGTGGCGTAAGACTATGAAAAAATTAATTTTCGCACTAGTTTGGAAAATATGTTTTCCACCTTTTTTCATGTCACGGGTGAAACTCCAATGGTAAATTTATGTCATTTCCCTCTATCCAACACATCCGTTATAACATAATATTGATTTAACCGCCTCGAATAAACAGTGTGGAAAAATATGCACATGATCAACCACATATGGTGGTGACAGTACGAAGATTATAAGGAAATTATCATCAGACGGGATCCATGTGTAAACTCCTATAATTAGTGAGTTGAAATTTCTGCTACACTCAACTGAGATAAACGAACATATATTTCAACATTGCGGATGAAATCTATCAAAGTTCGATGTTAATGCCGCTTTTCTATGGATAATAAGTTCGGGAATAGAGTATTTGCAAATGTGTGATATTTTCCGAGATCTGAAACTATATCGCATGAACAATGTAAACACTGCTATGAACATGTGATGTGATAAAAGTAACCTTTCGAGACTATGATAGCGACAAATTGTTCACTATCATTCATCCCGGAATAGAAAATGCACATTCTTCACAATTGCATAGTATCAACCTCACACGCCCAGAAAGGATGTGAAGAAGTGGAGAAGGCCAGAAACTGTTTGGAAGATTGTTGTTCCAAAAACAGACATATGTTATTAAAGTCAAATGCTCATAGACTTACAGCATCCAAGTGACAACCGAGATTCACTTTTTTTGCTGCAATGACATGACAAGTGTTTTCCCCCAGGAGTTGCTGTTCCCACAGAGCGAGCATGGGCATCTGGCTCTCTCGAACTTCTATCAACTGAGGAAAAAAAACCATCGATAACACCGAAAGCTCCGTGGGTTGGTGTTGTAGAAATATATGTTACCACAGCTGAGCTCTGGTCACTAATTATGGAAGTTTACAAGGTACTGAAACCGAAAAGAATTTTCTCAGATCAACATATGTAGTTCACCCTATGCATATTTTCCCATTGACTTACCGCGTTTCCATAGCAAAGAAATATCTGTTCTGTTTCTGATAAGCATTCGGAAGAGGATGACGAGCTTGCATCCTCATGCGAGACTCCGACGAAAAAGCCAGTCTGAAATATACGTCAAGTCGGTTGCACTCAGTGAGAGCGGCCTGCCAGTAACGGGGGGAATTCAAAACCGATTACAGTTCGTGGCAATTTGATATAATGCAAATGTGAAGAATGTGCGTTTTTTATTCCGGGATTAATGATAGTGAACAACTTGTCGCTATCATAGTCTCAAAAGGTTACTTTTATCGCATCACATGTTCATAGCAATGTTTACATTGTTTATGCGATATAGTTTCACATCGATTATTATCAATCTCAGGAGTTTGCTCACAAAATTTCTATGTGCATATTACGCATTTCATAATTGCCAACACTAATATAAACGTCTGCGACAAACAACCACACGCTACCGTTAGAGCGTTGATGAGCGACGGTTCCACTAGACGTTCCGAAATCCACACGTCGGCGTCCCACCGAGGACGGGGATACTCCGTTGCCATTTAATGCAAGATGGATGGGCAAGCCCAAGGTTAAATACAGCGTTGAAGGAATATATGTCTGTTTTTCTCAGCTGAGCTCAGGAGTTTCCTCACTAGTTGTAGACATTCCGGCGAGAATAAGCCAGCAAGAAGACCGAAGATATCCATATTGTCACCAACACATGTAGTTGACCATAAGCGTATTTTCCAATACTGCTGGGCATCTCGAGCTCGGTTGTGTTGCCTATAACCTCGACACACGCATACACAAAGTCAGTGGAGCATCCTAATCCATTATAGCGCTAAGTGCTTCTACGGCGGTTCCAATAGCCACCAACGACCCGATACGATCCGTCCACATACGCATATTAGCCTTTCTTCTGAATTGACTGAATATGAATCCTATAACGCTACACATGGTCGTAATATAAATTTGGTCTTTTCAGCGGAGATCATGAGCAGTGCGAAGGCTGTGCGTGTTGAATGGATAATCACATGATCCTAAGGCTTACTCTGAACTTATATAATTGGCCACCAGTGATGCTTTTACGATGACATGGTATCTTGCCAACTCCACGAGTGCTTTTGTGAGAAGCCTATTATTAGCCTATCAGATACCGCACCTCGGAACCATAATGGGAGCTCGTGCAATACTCCTATTTACTTGTTAACTCGGTTCGAGTGAGTATTATTAAATAATAGCGGGAGATCGATAGTGATATTAAATAATTGTTGCGATCAAATTTTGATCGCATGCCATTTCAGCATGTCGTCACAAGACAGAGTGGACCACTTCGGGAATCGTTCGAAACGCCTCTCAAAGGTTCTACGGACGATCTCCTTCGTGCTCGATTTCGTTGTGAATCGGTTCCATTGTATAACTGACGAAGAAGCCCATCTCAGCCCTCGTCGCTGAGAATGAGCACTTATAATCAGTCTAACGCATTGGCCACACTGAGCCTGTAACTTAGGAGCTGCTCCTTGAGACGCACCTCAAAAATAGGAATTCCCTACGCTACTCACTTAAGGAGCGCTTCCTTATAACTTTTCATTTTTACGGAGCGTAAGGAACTCCTTCTTTCAAGGTACGCCTTAAGGAGCCTAAGGACCTGCTCCTTATTGTTCTTGTTCTCTGATAACAACTCAAGTCTTCGTAAGATGGTGTAAGGTAGGCTAGGCTAGTGGTATTGGTGACGACTGATGACAGATTCACAGCAGAGTGAACAAGAAAGAGGTCAACAAAGTATGATGCGAGCTGGGCGTAGCCTCACGTTTCACAACTTTCCCACTTCCATCTCGTAGATGGAACATTACTGATAAAAGCGGAGCGATGCGGCGCGCGCCAGAGTCATGTTATCTTCCTCCGTGCGGAATTAAAAAACTTAGGTATATCTCGCTACTCTAATACTTATTGTAAACACGACGGGGAAAATGTGTAGATAATCGGAAATGGTTCCCGATTATCCGGTTTCCATTGTGATACTCTGCGCTTGCACTGTCTGCGCACGCGTGCAGCGTTCATAATTCACGAAGTCCGCACGCGTGAGGCTCACGCCGTGAGCAGACCGCACGAATTGTAGATCTTTTAGAACAAGAAGAATCTAAAATTCCGAAACGCATCTACACGTCTTTGAAAACTGGCCCGGATTTGAGGGAAACTCCCCAATCTTAGTCAAAACCCGCATATACAATACTCTGCCTGAGTTAGGCCCGTTTGTGCGGCCGTGTTGTTCTGCCCCCTTTTCCGTTTAGGAATATGCACATGCGTGCAAGTTGCTCACCGAAGCTGTGAGTCTCGGTTCGTCAAACGAACTGAGACTGACAGCTTCGTGACTGACAGCTCCGACGACTCCATCTCGATTGGATAATATCTTAGTGGTTTTGTCGTTCCACTATCTAAGTCAGTTTTTCCTTTTTGAGTCCAAATGGCATCTCAGAGTAGCGTGGTAAATGCGGGGGCCGTAGAAAAACCCGCACAAGATGCCGAGCGGAGTTCGGCACGCAAGTTGTAACTTCCAACTTGTGCGGGCATCTTCTATGGATTGTAGTGTTGCGTTGAACGGGCCAGAATTGTAAGTACTATCCCTTGTATAGAATGATATTATAGGACTATTTGCTGTAGGTTTCTTAATCGAATCCATGCTCAACCGTCTTCTCCATCTCATACTCGTCGGTGTTGCCCTATCCCACGAGCTCAATGGTTCATATTTTCTGGCCGTGTCTAAACCTTATTTGGATCTGGTTTATACATTCTCAAATGATGTCAAATCAGTGGAGGTTAGTTTCTACTGTGCGCTGGGTCCCAGACCAATTAGAGCGACCTTCCCTGTCCACAAGGTGTCCGATTCGCTCTACTGGATAATAATAGCCCAAAGTGATCACTGGCCCGCGTTCATTAGAAGCTTCAAGCAAAGATGCGAGGATTACCTACCTCTGGATACAAGGGACTTGTGGGATATAAAGTACGATACTAAGTTCGATCACCCGTCTATTCACCTCAAGGGAAAATGGTGGGAGCTGGCACACCGAGAACCTCCTTCCCATTAGTTGATATTGTTTCGATAGTAGAATCCTCAGCGTATCAAACGCTTTGGTTAACCATCATTCAGACCTTTGTTGGTCGTCCAATTTGCTAATAGCAAATTGCTGTTTTTTTGCGAGTACGTTGAACATTTCTGGATGGGCCGTCTCCAACTCTAGGAGCTTTTTCATACAATACCGTGGCGTCGACTCTTCGAGTGTCATAGTGATCGTAGTTATTTCATTAAGTATTGACGACGCTTCGCGACTCATCCATCTGTAACCTTTCTTTCCCGTCTTTGCTTTCGGAGTAGATAATGCCTACTTACGAGCGGATCAATATTCTTCTCCACGCTTTACCTTATTCCCTGTATGTCTGCGTGGTTATAAGCGGATCTTTCATATACCCTTGTTTCGATTCTATCAACAGGAGGACATCAGTTGAGTGGTCAACGCCTCTCGTCGTGAATACAAAAGACAATCTTTGCATACGGTACGATTGTCTGTGGACTTTACCTCCTTGACCTTTGGGATCGCCTTGTGTTACACCAGTTAGGGGACAACTCCTATTGGAATCTAAACTTCCCATGGAGATGGAATCGGGCCCCTATCTGGCCACATCTACTGAGACAACTTCGATAAATACAGAAGGGAATATCATATTTCGAATATGAGCGCTGACTGACTGTTTCATCATGTGCGTGGCTTTCTTTGCTTGGGATGTCCGGGCAATGGTTTGAGAGTTGAAAAGGTTATCAACTAACGTCAACTAAGGTCCCTTCCATTATGGAAGGGGCGGTTGCCAACAGCCAACGCCCCCTTGGCTAACACGGAACATGGAATGGGTAAGATAGACCTCAGCACGGCCAACTCGGACCTCGGTTAGAGTCTTTGGACTCTGCTCTGGGATTTTGGCCAGCCGCAGAGAATTGCGGCACGTAGATGCTGAGGGCAAGCAAAATTACTCCCTTGGGGAGTATACGTTCTAGGAAGAAGGTTTTTACCTTTGCCCGTATTGTGCAATTGATTTGCACGTGACAACAGCGAATGGAACGACGAGACTGATAGACAATTGACCAGTGTGGACGGAGTCACATACCAACGCAACCAGCCTCGACGATATGTGACACAATTACTCGACGACTCCTTTTCAGCGATAACGAAATACTCCAATGAACGAAGGTAGATCGAAACTTTCGGGGTGAAACTATTTGAGGAGCCCAAGGGCAGTACTACATCGACTCGATGTACAGCCCAGAGGCTCGGACTAAGCCATGAATAGCTTAAAGATAGCGCCTACAATAACCAAAACTGTGATGACTGAGTCATGTGGCGTAATACTCAGTGGGAAATGGGATATTCGCGCTATGCAGTAGCCGTGGAATATATTTTTCACTATTGTATTTCGTATCATGGGTGAAACCCCACTGATGACATACCTCTGATCGGCATGGTGAGATCTACTCGAGGAAAGCTGAAATTTCTTTACTCATTCGCACACCCCTCATTAGAAATTTAAGAAAATTTTTATCAAAAAACACTTTTTTTCGAAAAAAATAGCCTATATGAGAACTCGGCCAAACATATACAGAGATCGAAGATAATTTACAGAATTTTTCATTGTTGTCACCAACACGTAGTGGAAAATGTTGATATTTTCCAACACTGGTGTTGCATCTCGAAACGGACAATTCAGTGTACACATACTTTGTTTCGATAAGTCGATTCACGCTTATCATCTCGAAAACTCAACAGCTCATCGAAAAAAAATTTAACAGTAATTGTAGAAAGACCTGCAGACTGCAGGCTGCAGTACAGTAGAGTTTCACCCGTGGTATGAAAAACACTAGTTCAAAACATACTTCACGATTACAGCATATCGCGAACATCGCGTTTTTCACCGAGTTTTACTCCACTTCATGCGGAACGGGTGAAACCCCAATAATCAAATCCCACAACGTAGCAGACTGTCAACAGAAATGAGCTGCACTGTGCATGGGAGGCAGTATTTCGGTGACACGTGGGCAGTGAAGTACTCGTGGAGTTTCACCAGTGATATGGGAAACACTAGTGAAAAACACAGTTCACATTTCACTTCGCGAGTAAAAACGGGTGAAACTGCAAGTACTCTCAAGCAGGCGGAAGGCCAAACTCGGACGCCGAAACACTACCACTTTCAGATCCGCTCGAGCAACCATCGCTAGAAAAGTATGAAGCCGATGACACACATACACGCATTGGAGTTTTACTCCTGATGTGAAAAACACATCGCGTGAAATACGTGATGTGTTTCACGTGAACTGGGCTGATTTGTCCGATGTAATTCGCCGAGTATTTTCATTTCACTTCATATCGCGTTTTTTACATGGGAAGGATGACCACATTGTCAGGTTATTGTGCGTGAAGTGAAGGTTGTGTGCAGGTCCTGCCCTGCAGGAAGCCTTGTGTAGACTTTTTCGGAGACACCTGCACACAATCCTTGATACTTAGCCTGACCTTTAGCTAGCTACTTAGTCTTGCTATATACTGCTGTTTTTACTAAGTTACTGGAAACTACATTGTTGTGTTCATCATGGCTCCTAAGACCAAGGCCAATCATGGTGCATCATCCGTCTCTACAACGACTGCTACGGTTGTATTACAAACAAACCCTGCTAAGCGAGTTCGTAATGCTTTATCCGCTATCCAGGAAAGTGGTGAAGCAGACCTGGACAGCCAGTGGGGGCATCTGCAGAGTGAGTCTACATATAGACAATTGGTTGCAGTTGTAGGAATAGCATCTAGCTCAGTGGCGTGGGCGAGTTTGAGCTACTCGGTTGCGGGAAAAGATATTGGCCCCGATCCAGCAGCGTTTCATTCAGCCTGCAAATTAGCACGCCACCCTTTAGCTACCAAAGATGACTCTTTTGGCCCAGAAGAAGGATATGCTACCTTCAAGTATGAAGCATTTCGTCAAAAGCTGAGTTCTGCCACTGCAAAAGTGTCCGGTCCGAATTGGCCACTATTGTTGGTTGGTTTAGCTGCTTATCTCCCTGAGACAGTTGTGGATGCTGCCTTGAGGGAAAAGCTCCGTTTTCTACTCATGAAGACTAATGGAGAAGGTGGGGAATACGTTGATGCGGACTCTAAGCTTCTACTTTGGGCGAAAATTGGAGAAGAAGTTGGTAGAGATGGGTATGATGCTGAGGTTGTCCATGACTATTTTGTGAAATGGTTGGATGTCCTCAAATCTCTATCGTGCTCTGGTAAAGAGATGGAGGGAGTTTCAAGAAGCAGAATCCCCTCGAGAGAACAATCCGGTTCCATTATTAGGTAGATGGACGTCTCTGAGATTTCGACGGATACCATTAACGCGTGCCTTCAGTGAAGAAAGAAGGTTGGCTGCTCGTCTCTCATCGCCCAGTGATGAAGCAAGTAGTGATATGTCTGCTATTAAGCTCTCTTTCGCTTTGCGAAGGAAGAACCTTGCCTTGACTGTGCGTTCATGCAAATCAGTGGCAGGTAATGTTGGTGTTAATGAACTCGCAAGAAGAATTGAGAAGAAGGCGAAGTCTGAAACGGCTTGTATTGACTTATTTCAGGACTTTGTGACTGCCAATAGTAGTGGTACCATTGACGAGTATTTTGCTGTGGATTGGATTCGACTATACTGAGAAGGAGAAGCCCCCTGCCCCTCCTGCTGCTAAGTCTGGTGACTTATGCGATGTACAACTCGGCAACAAATTTGGAAATTACTCGAAATATCTGGTTATGTACAACTCTCGTGCAGAAGATGCGGTGTTCGTCGTGGCACGACGTAGTGAGGTATGGGCATCGGGAGTTCTTGGCGTCCCCGACTCGCCACGTATATAATTGAGGTATGCTGCGGGAATCCCGCACCCACGCATGTTCCCGCGAGGAGTCACCGGGGCGCACCCGTGCCGGGATTCCCGGATCTAGTGTGCTACGCTTATGCACGGTATTCCGCTTGAGGCTCACGGCCTCAAGCTCTCAAAACTAAGTTTTGAAAACTCTGAAAGTCCAGTCTACATTATTTTGAGGTAAGACGCTTATCGTACGACTCACGCGCCACAAATTGTAGCGCGCGCCTATACAACGGAATCACCTTTGAATAATTCAAGTTGCATTCGTAGGACGAGGAGAGTTCAGCCTGGACTGCTCAGGTTACGTTGCTCACACGTGATATAGAGGATTTGGAAATATAGGACGGGGGTATGTACTACATACTATGTAGTGGAACTATATGGTTGATCCGAATTCGAAAACTCCTATGGTCGAAAACAAGTTATGAATTGAATGATACCATTTAATCAAATTGTCTAGGGTCTACACTCACCTATAGACTATTACCGTAATGACATCACGCTGTTGCCTCAGCGATATACCCATAACGGTGAAGAATTGGGCTAGCCGCTAGCGCATATTTTCGTGGCGAGCAGTCACGTGCTCCTGATCAGCATGGATTTCAACTTAAAATTTTCAAATAATCCGGAACACGGACTGCGGGGACCCGGAATGCGGGAACCCAGTTTCCCCGGCCGGGACATCCGGGAAGGTTTCTAGCCGGGTCGGCAAATAAACGGAAAAGGGGCGTGAGGCGGGAAAATCAAATTTTTTCGCGGCCCGGCCGCTAACGGCCCGGGCCGTGGCGGGGCGATTCACGGCGCCGGGCCGAGTTTTTGTGCCCATACCCCACTGCCGCAGTGCAGACACTATTCAACCACACGCACTTTTCTTTGTTGGGGACAATGGTATGGTTCCCAATAAATCAAATTATTCAATCATTTCAATCAAAAATAATCCTTCACAATCTTTCATCATTCATTCGTATATCTATATCAATTTGAGAATTCTATCATCCTCGCTTCGAGTCCTCCTTATTTCCTTGCGAAGTCTAAGGAAGTCGCGATCTGAGCCCCTGTTGAACCTCAGCAGGTAGATGATGGTTGGACACATTTCCCTCCAGCAGGCAGCTTCCCAGAACGGCCGTGTTGGGTACTCCTCAGGACTATATCCACTGGATATTATCCAGATGAGGCTTCAAAGAGTGAGACCCTGCCTAATTGGCAGGGATCTCCCGAGAGAACCACTGGGAGGCCTCCAAACGGCATGTGGCTATAAGGCGCCCCTCGACGGATAATCTTGATGGTTTCCGATATAGCATTGAATACACTGGCGTGTACTGTTCCCACTTCATCCACGAAAATGACCGCTCCACCCTTCAGGCGCTGCTCTTCTTCACTACCCTTGATACCTCTCACCATCCTCCTCGTAAGTTCTGCTATCGAACGCATGCATGCATTATCGCCAACAACTCCAGTATCATCAAAAGCTAGTCGGAAGTAGGAGATGATTGTCAAACCACCGACTTGCTTCGCCGACATCCCACTCCAGGCTAATACTACCTGGTCGGCCGTACTGCTCCTCATCTCGCTGATTATCGAGTTCGGGAGGAAAGATTTTTCGCTTCCGGCATCGCCGGTGATGAAGAAGTAGCGCCCATCAGAGTTTCTCTTGTTGTCAACGTAGAATTGATACTTATTATAATTGATACTTCTTGAATGCCTTGTGCTGATCTGGGCCCAAGCCGTTAATCTCGTCGACATGCCATCTGGCAGATTGACTGAGAGAGAAGGCTCACAACCCTGCAACATCATCGTTCACAACTGTTGAGTTGGAAGGTATAAGCTTGTTTCGGCAAGGGTGGTGAGAAATCAGGAACTTCAACCCTCACACATATTGTCGGATTTCGGTCAAAATGTTCTCTTGGATGGTATGTCTTGCTGACTATCGGAAGCTTGCTGGATCGATCCCTGGGGGTGCAAATCTTCTTTCAATGTGAATGTTCTCTTGGTTGGTATGTCTTGCTAACAGTCGGAAGGTCGCAGGATAGATTGCAGGATCCCTGGTTGCCGATACATTCGGTTTTGGCCCCGTAAACCAGGGTTAGGTTGAGCCGGACCAACCTTACGCTCCTAAGGCGATTTTCTTAAGGACCTTAATGAGCGACTCCTAAGGTTTATAAGGTGCAGCTCCTTAGCCTCGTTCCTTAAGGATCTTACGTAAGGTCCCTAGCCTCCTAATTTTAAGGAATCCTTACGCTTCCTAAGTTAATAACTTAGAGTTATAGTTTGAAGTATAACTTGAAGTTATAAATTATAACTTATAACTTATAAGGAGGCGCTCCTCCCTTAAGGATCTTACGCTCCTTCCTTGAGGAAGGCCTCCTAAGTTACAGGTCCACTGAACACCTCTTGAGCCTGCCATCACCACATATCTCGTTATCACTCGCTTATGACCACTAGGTTACCATATTGGAGAATAGATAGCGTATAGTAGTAGAGCAGCTTCCTGATGTTTTTCATATCACGGGTGAAACTCCGGTGCGTGTTAATTTGATATGCAAATGTGTGTTATATTCCAAAATCTTATATCGCAATATAAACATTGCTACGAACATGTGATGTGATAATAGTAACCTTTCGAGACTATGATAGCTATCATGATAGCGAAAGTGTCACTATCATAATCCGGAATAGAAAATGCGTCTTAGTTGGCTCTCCGCTCTTAAGAGTAATGCAGTTCACCCGTTTTGCGTCGCGAAGTGACATGTGAACTGTGTTTTCACTAGTGTTTTCCATATCACGGGTGAAACTCGGCGGGTATTGCACCACCCACGTGTCATCGAAGTGCTGCCTCTCATGCACAATGCAGCTCATTTCTGTTGACAGTATGCTACACTGTGGCATTTGATTATTGGAGTTTCACCCGTTCCACGTGAAGTGGCGTGAAACTCGCTGAAATACGTGATATTCGCGATATGCGGTAATCGCGAAATACGTTTTTCATCTCCTGGGTGAAACTCCAATGCATTGTTGGTCTTCTCACAATCGTTATTCGATTTTTTTTGATGCACTATTGAGTTTTTCGGATAGCAGACGCGAAGCATGTGTACAATGAACTGTCCGTTTTCAGATGCAACACCAGTGTTGGAAAATATCAACTTTATCCACTACGTCTTGGTAAAAACAATAAAAATTTCTGTATATTTTTGCCCGAGTTCTTATATAGACTCTAATAGTGAGTGTAGAAACTCCTACATTCAGCTGAGGGAAGCGAACATATTTCCCTTCGACACTGACGAGGGGCATGCGATCGCGTCGAGCGATTATTTCAATTCTGACTGGTTACCTTTTCCGTGATCTCAATACGCTGAGGTATGCCATCAGTACTATATGTTAACTCCGATTCACGACTGAAGCGAGCTTCTAATGCATTGGAAGGAATACACTGAATACATTGAAAACAACTGAAAAGATCATTTTTGAAAAAACGTGTTTTTTGATAAAAATTTCCTTAAATTTCTAATGAGGGGTGTGCGAATGAGTAAAGAAATTTCAGCGTTCCTCGAGTAGATTTCACCATGCCGATCAGAGGTATGTCGTCAGTGAAGTTACACTCGTGATATGAAATACAATTGTGAAAAATATATTCCACGGCTACTGCATAGCGCGAATATCCCATTCCCCACTGAGTATTACGCCACATGACTCAGTCATCACAGTTTTGGTTATTGTAGGCGCTATCTTTAAGCTTTTCATGGCTTAGTCCGAGCCTCTGGGCTGTACATCGAGTTGATGTAGTACTGCCCTTGGGCTCCTCAAATAGTTTCACCCCAAAAGTTTCGATCTACCTTCGCTCATTCGAGTATTTCGTTATCGTTGAAAAGGAGTCGTCGAGTAATTGTGTCACATATCGTCGAGGCTGGTTGCGTTGGTATGTGTCTCCGTCCACACTGGTCAATTGTCTATCAGTCTCGTCGTTCCATTCGCTGTTGTCACGTGCAAATCAATTGCACAATGCGGGCAAAGGTAAAAACCTTCTTCCTAAGGAGAACGTATACTCCCCAAGGGAGTAATTTTGCTTGCCCTCAGCATCTACGTGCCGCAATTCTCTGCGGCTGGCCAAAATCCCAGAGCAGAGTCCAAAGGCTCTAACCGAGGTCCGAGTTGGCCGTGCTGAGGTCTATCTTACCCATTCCATGTTCCGTGTTAGCCAACGGGGCGTTGGCTGTTGGCAACCGCCCCTTCCATAATGGAAGGGACCTTAGTTGACGTTAGTTGATAACCTTTTCAACTCTCAAACCATTGCCCGGACATCCCAAGCAAAGAAAGCCACGCACATGATGAAACAGTCAGTCAGCGCTCATATTCGAAATATGATATTCCCTTCTGTATTTATCGAAGTTGTCTCAGTAGATGGGGCGAGATAGGGGCCCGATTCCATCTCCATGGGAAGTTTAGATTCCAATAGGAGGTCCTCTAACTGGTGTAACACAAGGCGATCCCAAAGGTCAAGGAGGTAAAGTCCACAAAAAATCGTACCGTATGCAAGGATTGTCTTTTGTACTCACGATGAGAGGGGTTGACCACTCAGCTGATGTCCTCCTGTTGATGGAATCGAAACAAGAGTATATGAAAGATCCGCTTATAACCACGCAGACATACAGGGAATAAGGTAAAGCGTGGAGAAGAATATTGATCCGCTCGTAAGTAGGCATTACCTACTCCGAAAGCAACGACGGGAGAGAAATGTTACAGATGGATGAGTCGCGAAGCGTCATCAATACTTAATGAAATAACTACGATCACTATGACACTCGAAGAGTCGACGCCACGGTATTGTATGAAAAAGCTCCTAGAGTTGGAGACGGCCCATCCAGAAATGTTCAACGTACTCGCATAAAAATAGCAATTTGCTATTAGCAAATTGGACGACCAACAAAGGTCTGAATAATGGTTAACCAAAGTTGATACGCTGAGGATTCTACTGTCGAAACAATATCAACTAATGGGAAGGAGGTTCTCGGTGTGCGAGCTTCATCCATTTTCCCTTGAGGTGAATAGACGGGTGGTCGAACTTAGGATCATACATTATATTCCACAAGTCCAATGGCCCCAGAGGTAGGTAATCCTCGCATCTTATTTTAAAGCTTTTTTTGAACTCGTTCCAGAGCTCAGACCGTGATATCCAGTAGTTCGCATCGGACACTTTATCGACGGTAAAGGTCGCTGTAGTTGGTCTGGGACCCACCGCACAGTAGAAGCTCACCTTCACTGTCTTACCATTGTTCGAGAATGTATAAACCAAATCCAAATAAGGTTCAGACACGGCTAAAAAATATGAACCATTGAGCTCGTGGGATAGGGCAACACCGACCAGTATGAGCTGGAGAAGACGGTTGGGCATGGATTCGATCAAGAAACCTACAGCAAATAGTCCTATAATATCATTCCATACAAGGGATAGTACTTACAATTCTGGCCCGTTCTACGCAACACCACAATCCATCGAAGATGCCCACACAAGTTGGAAGTTCCAACTTGCGTGTGGAATTCCGCTCGGCATCTTGTGCGGGTTCTTCTACGGCCCCCGCATTTACCTAGGAGATGCCTTTTGGACTTTTTGCCAAAAGGAGAAAACTGACTTTGGCAGCGGAACTACAAAGCCACTAAGATATTATCCAATCGAGACGGAGTCGTCGGACTCCGACGACTCAGTCTCAGTTCGTTTGACGAACCGAGACTGACAGCTTCGGTGAACAACCTGCACGCATGTGCATATTCCTAAACGGAAAAGGGAGCAGAATGTGAGGATATCCAGTCGGTTAGACACCCCTCCACATATTCTTAGCATACATGGTGTGCAGCTCATAATTCATCAACGAAGTCGAGTTTCACCCTGATATTTGAATATGATAGCTTGAGTAACACTATCACTAACCTGGCAAGGTTTCAGACTCCCATTCTACTGCTACTGTGATTTACGCACTCGACGCACTTAGAGACCTCCACATATTTTTAGCATATTCTTGAAGCACCCTAGGATTTTGGTCATAGGGCACCGAGACTGACAGCTTCGGTGAACAACCTGCACGCATGTGCATATTCCTGAACGGAAAAGGGAGCAGAATGTGAGGATATCCAGTCGGTTAGATATACTCGGGGGTTGGAGGCACTTAAGAACTCAAGTCAGGAAGAGGTAGTGTAGGGTTAGCTACGGTGGAAGGTAGAAGGAACTCAGCAGAAGTACACAAGACTTGATAGTCCGTAGTACAAAGACTCGAAAGTTCTTCCTGGAATTCCACAATGAACAAAGAATTAGCTACAGATTAAATGCGAGCGAGATCTACTCTGTTCCTTACGGGAACAAGAAGATAGACAGTTCCGGAGGTCACGCGAGACAAAGGCCAAGGTAACTCTAGCTCAAGAGTGAGCTAAGGAAAGTCCATGGCAAGTACTCAGGTAGTCCAAGCGAACACCATACTCAACGTAGTGGCGTAAACAATAGTGGACGAGTCAGGCCCAGAGAGGGATTGTGCGAGTGCTCCAGGAGCACAATACACACACGTGAAACGACAAACCAGGTCACGTGAGGAGTCCACATCACACGGCGGAACTTTAGCGCACGCCCTGGCTCCTCCAGTACGGATATCTCACAAATCTTGTAACGCTTTGGATCAGTTACATCTAATCAAGCTATGAAACATGATTAGTAAGTGCAAATCATCTGCTAGCAGCCTGATCGAATAAGACAGTGACGCCCTGGCCTGCCAAACCTGGCAGGCCAAGCGAAAAAATTATTTTTCCGTATTTTTCCTTCAAATTTCAAATTTCCTTCCGAAGGAAATAACTTTTCTATTTTTCCTTCCGCGTGCCACCCTACAGCAAGCAGGGTTTGTCCGTTTTGGGAAAAAAGGCGATTTTTTCCCATTTCCCATATTTCCCGGAAATTCCGGGAAATTTTCCCGGAAATTTCCCACATTTTTCCCCATATTTTTCCTGAGTTCGGTCCAGCGTTTCGGCATTACACGGAATAAGCGGTGGGCTAAACATGCGGCTTTCTTGCATTTACAGGAAAATTGGCACTTGGGCGTGTAATCCGCACTGCGGCGATGAGTAGCCGCCTTTACGTTTCATCTTATATACAGGATTGAGCACGCTAACCATGTCTTGTGATGTTTAATTGCTACTAGCAATATGCCTACTAGCCGATCTACTGTAGTTCAATTTCTGAAACTTTCAGAAATTCAGAAATCTTCAAGATCTCTTCTTAATGATGGGAGGCCGCGGTCGTCCATGCAAGGGTAACTTCCGACCAGACGGCTTTTTCGAGCTTGGAGTGTGGGGGATAATTTTGCTACGCGCTTTGGAAAATTGTTAATCAACTACAGCATTTCCAGGTCAAATTAATATTTTACCGACAAATTTAATTTTTTACCCATTTGATTAATGTTTTGCCCTTTTCGTTAACATTTTACCCATGGCTTTAAAGAAATACCAACAAAATTAATTTTATACCCGGTTAATTTGAAAGTTAAGGAGTTTAATTTAACCACGGGCGCACGCGATGTCACGCGCGCGTGCAGAGTTAACCTCGAACCACCCTTTGTATGGGAAGAGCGGAAAAACCTGCGGGAAAGCTATGGAAATCCTAGGTAATCTACAGTAGAACAGGTTGAATTTCTTTCCGTGATGCCCAGCAGCGTAGTCGATTATACAGTGCCCACATCTTCTGCCAGCGAGTTGACCAGCGACTCTTCCCACACGGCTTCCATTCCTGTACAACCCAGGAAGAGGGACCCAAGAGAGGCGTCAAGCGAGGCAAGTATAATACCAATATAACCGTTGAAACAGCGACACGACTTATCGAGGCCAAGCAAAACGGGGAATCCTGGTATGACGTCGCTATCTAACACAATCTGTCGCTGCATAGACCAGCAGGATTTGATTTACGGGCAGTAAGACCTTCCTGTCCCGTTATTTCTGGAAGTACATTCATTCGGGAAAAATACCCTGAGCCGTAGTACTATCCGTGGAATGGCTAATGCGATGAGTTACAACCGACATGTAGCTTCTGGAACCGTTTCACGAATGTTGAGGGGTGTTGAATTCCATGACGGCATTAAATTAAACTCCTTAACTTTCAAATTAACCGGGTATAAAATCAATTTTGTTGGTATTTCTTTAAAGCCATGGGTAAAATGTTAACGAAAAGGGTAAAACATTAACCAAATGGGTAAAAAATTAAATTTGTCGGTAAAATATTAATTTGACCTGGAAATATTGCTAGACTGTCACTCGCACTACAACCCGTATAACTCAATGGTCAAGGCCTGACCATGAACCTGTGAATTTTATGGCGAGCGCGGTGTTAAAACGCGCTCATGATATGGCGCGCGCCCGGTAGAGGGAAATATTCGAGTCGGCAGTTTCTGGTCATTTCTGTAAGCGAATCCTTCGCTATTCTCATCAATATGCTACAAGAATATGTTGGAACGATCAACAAAGACTTTTGAAGTGAACTAATGCAAAAAACAGCAGGAAAACGGAAATTTCCCTCGGGAAAAAATAATTTTTTTCCCTTCCGGAAAATCGGGAAATTTCCCGAGGGAAATTTTTCCTTTTTTCCCATCGGACAAACCCTGACAACAAGCAGTGCTATAATGCTATTAGTATACCAGAGATACTAACTACCCGAAGACCAAACTCGGACGTCGAAACACTACCACTTCCACATCCGCTCGAGCAACCATCGCTAGAAAAGTCTGAAACCGATGACACACATACACGCATTGGAGTTCTACGTGAAGTCAAAAACACATTTCACATGTGTGGGCATCTTCGCTGGATTGTGGTGTTGCGTAGAACGGGCCAGAATTGTAAGTAGTATCCCCTGTATAGAATAATATTATAGGACTATTTGCTGTAGGTTTCTTAATCGAATCCATGCTCAACCGTCTTCTCCATCTCATACTCGTCGGTGTTGCCCTATCCCACGAGCTCAATGGTTCATATTTTGTGACCCTGTATGAACCTTATTTGGATTTGGTTTATACATTCTCAGACAATGCTAAGATAGTGGAGGTTAGCTTCTACTGTGGGGTGGGTCCCAAACCAACTAAGGTGACCTTTGATGTCGATAAGATGTCCGATGCTCTCTACTGGCTAACATCCGTCCACAGTGATCCCTGGCCCGCGTTCAAAAAAATCTTTACGAAAAAATGCCCGGATTACCCAATTCTGGAGCGATACGACCTTCGGGAAATAAGGTACGATACTAAGTTCGACCACCCGTCTATTCACCTCAAGGGAAAATGGTGGGAGCTGGCACACCGAGAACCTCCTTCCCATTAGTTGATATTGTTTCGACAGTAGAATCCTCAGCGTATCAAACGCTTTGGTTAACCATTATTCAGACCTTTGTTGGTCGTCCAATTTGCTAATAGCAAATTGCTGTTTTTGTGCGAGTACGTTGAACATTTCTGGATGGGCCATCTCCAACTCTAGGAGCTATTTCATACAATACCGTGACGTCGACTCTTCGAGTGTC